>NC_056725.1:131850680-132045680 GCF_019279795.1 Protopterus annectens
GCTCACCTTAGAAAATCTGAGGGATCCTTCACATCTGGAGTCTCACCTCTGCTAAGGGTTCACCAGACTCAAGTCAGTTGGGAAAGTTTGATGGTTTCCACAGCAAAAAGAGGGGAAAAATATATAGAAAAAAAATCAGACAAGCTTTCAATCTATTGTATTCTTTCTCATGTCACAATACATTGAAAAACCCAGATCTTGAGCATTATTGAAAGTCAGGAAATTAACAGTCAACCAACCACACAAGAGAAAAGTCAGCAAAGACAATTACACTGATTTTAAGAATGATGAATTCTTATACATAAAATGCATTAGCCAGGATTCATTAACAGCTACACAAAGTGTATCGATCATGTTGGTATCTGGTATCATGTAATGCCACCAACATGTAACACATAATTTTGTATTTATATTATGGCATGCAAAGCCATGTAACAATGGGAAATGGCAGAATATGCTAATTAAAGCATAAGGAATAGAAGTTCATGCTAATTAGCCAACCCAATATAGTGGAGCTATTCAGGAAGTTATAATGCAATCGTATACACTTGGTGGTGGCTTTTGCCATGTACACCAAAACTCTTTTAAATACAGGCATGATTTCATGTTAGGAGTTGCTGCTGCCATTATTATGTTGTATGTGTAACAGGCTTTAATTCAGGGTGTTGCTGCTGCCAGACCTCAGGCGAGAAGAATAAGGGTGTTTAGATCCTGTTAGACATATCAGCACAGATTGCATTACACCTCTGTAATGGAGATAACACAGGTTAAACTTTGCAATACATTTCTTTATTAGCAATTTAGCAATTATCAATGCAGCATTAGATAAGTAAAGCCAAACCATTATACCATCCTTATCCACTGTTTTGGAGTATATTCTGGTAGAACTACACATACAGAACACATTTTCCTTTTCCCGACAACACATATAATAATATAAGACCTCCCTACATACTTACAATATCATTATCCACAAAAAGTATGCAAACATGACATAAAGTTATATAATATATTTGTCATGTAGCATTTAGTAGCATAATTATAGAAATGCAGAAAATGTTATGCCAAAAGTAAGGGATAAATGTAAATACAAATTTATACAAATATTATTCATCAGTCACTGCAGTTAATCCTTGTAATGTCAAAAGAAAACATTGTCTAGGAAATAGCAATGTACCTTGACAATACAACACTGTAGAAAATAGTTAGATTACCCAAAGTCCTGCTGTTCTTCCTATGTGGATCTGTTTCAAAACAGTCCTCCCAGTATGCTACAAGGGCATTGCCTACACCATTACCTTCATATAGTACAGAGCCAACCCAGTGAGCGCCATGAGTATGCAAATGAGGTGTGAAATCATTAGCTTTCCTGAATACCACCCACTGCACAATGTGTAGGAAATGTAAACATGGTTTATGGACTTACATGATTCCATGCACATGACCTCAGCAATGCAAGGATGTGCACTGAGAAGTGCTATCTATCAAATGGCTTGCAGGTTTCTCAGATTACCCTGACAGCATGAACAATCAGCTTTCACAGTCTCCCCTCTCTAATATACACTAGTAAGGGTGTGTCAAGGAGAAAGATCTTAAAAAAAGTCTCCAAGTACTTTGATATATAGGAGATCAACAATCCTAACATTTCAATGCTGGCTTCTTTATGTCTTGTCTCATCTTCTATTATTTGCACACTGCTTGGCAGTGTGAAAAATGCTTTCAAGGCTAAAAAAACAATAACAAAGTTAGTTTAGGCTGACATAAGTCACACAAACTAGCCAGATGGCCTGGGGCAACTGACACCTCTCTGGTTAATACTCAGGGAAGAAAATACATCTAAAATATATATTTTACTTGGCACAAATTGTAAGTGCAGTGCACTGATACATGAAGTATATAAGATAAAAGGTTTGAATCCACTGACATGATACATTTACATAGAATTGTCATTATATATATTTAATTGCATTTTGTGATATCATAGTGATGTTTAAAAATTAACTGTTGTCACTATTGCTAACATGTGATCATTAGTCTGTCCACTGTAACATATGTCAATAACTATAGGTCTGATAATGTGTTCCAACAACGTATATGTCTGATGTTTTTCTAATCATATCAACCAATTGGTTAATGATAGTTATATAAATAGGTATATATGTTATATAACTATAATTATATGTATGTGTATATATATATATATATATATATATATATATATATATATTTATGTATACACACCCCTCCCTGCCCCCGATTCCCACACACACACACTAGTGCTACATTTAAACTAAATTTAGCCATTCCCCTCATGCTAAGTACCAATCAGTGCCTCATACATCACAGAACAGCCCTCCCCCTTAACCCATTTCCTTCTCTTCCATTCTTCCACACCGTGTTAGCACACTCAACCATCAAAATTGGCCCGCCCCCCAACAAAATGCAAACAAGTAACATTTGGAACATAGGTAGAATGCATACATAGTACACAGGTACAGTGCATACATTGTAGATTAGCCAGTGTTTGTGAGGAAGATTGAAAACTATTATCAAGTACTCTAGGTTTAGTATGTGTACCTTATCCACTTTCACTAGCCTGGGGAGCAATCATGGCACTGCCAACTTTGCTTGAGATGTTGCCTAATGAGGTCTTTAAAGGAGGCTTTGGATGATGTGTTTTGAATGCTAATGGGGACAGAGTTCCATTTTTTAACCACTGAACTACTATATAGTGCATCTCCAAAGCTATTGTAGCTGTTGGTGACTTTTAGTAGTAGTTTGCTTGATGATCTAAGAGGCATTTTGGCTGAGTGATATTGTACTAGGATTTTGAGAGCAGGACACTTATTGGGGAGGTAATAGATTGAATGACAGAGGCAAACCTGATTGTAGGTTAGGAGGGTGGGCAGTTCAAGCCAGTGGAGCTGTCTCAAAGCAGTACAGTGATGAGTTCTATATGAGCAATTTGCAGCAAAGCTGGCAATTCTGTTATAGCAGGCTTCCATTTTGCTTAGCTCAGTTTTGTTCAGATTAGTTAGAATGGGAGATGCATAGAGTAGGGTGGATAGAAGTTGGGACCGAGCAATGGCTGATCTTGTGTTGTTGGTAAGAAATGGTTTGATATGGTAGAGTGATCCCAGTTTTGCATGCACTTTTTTAATAGTTAAGTTGAGATGACTATCAAATTTTAGGTGGGAGTCTATGGTTATTCCCAATAGCTTAGCCTGTGCCACTGGAGCGATTGGAGTAGCATTTGTGGAGTAGAAAGTGAATTGACTGTTATCATTGTTTTTGTTAGAACTGGTTATAATCATAAGCTGAGTTTTCTTTGGATTGAGGATAAGTTGGGCTTTGGTAAGGTAGTTTTCAATGTCAGAGAATGCTAGTTGAGTTGTTTGCAGGAGGGTGGGAATGTTTTGTGCAGCACAGATTAAGGTAGTGTCATCTGCATACTGAATGATAGATGCATGCTGTGTGGAGGTATGGAGGTCATTTGTGAAGACTGTGAATAGTAGTGGTCCTAAGATAGAACCCTGTGGGACTCCTATAGTTATGGGCAGCTGAGGAGAGAGAAAATTTTCCCATTTCACAGCTTGGTAACTGTCAGTTAAGTAGCTTTGGAACAAGGTAAGGGTGGAATTTGATAGGTGATATTGGTTTAGTTTGTTTAGCATGATTTGGTGCGAGACTGTGTCAAATGCTTTGGACATATCCAAAAAAATAGTTGAAACCTGCAGGCCTTCATTTTTGAGATGGTTTACTGTGTCTGTGAAGTAAAGGAGGGCTGTAGTGGTACTATGGGCAGCTCTGAAACCATGCTGAGTAGGTGACAGGATGTTGCTGTCTAGGAGATATTTTAGCATCTGTGTATGGATGCATTTTTCTAGGATTTTGGCCTGGGGGGAGAGTAAAGCAATGGGTCTGTAGTTATTAAGTTCAGTGAAGTTCCCGCCTTTATGTATGGGTGTAACATAGGATATTTTACAGAGTTTGGGCACATAGTTTTCAACAACTGATCTGTTTATGAGAGTGGAGATTGGGATAGCAATAGCATCTGCTGTGAGTTTCAAGAAATAGCTGGGGAGTAGGTCGGCTGCTGTTGATGAGGTTTTTAGTTTGGAGAGCATACTTTTGAATGAAGTGGTGGAAACTGTTTTGAGGGTAAAGCTTGTATTAGTGTTATTTGTGTTGGGGGGGATAGTGAGGAAGGAACTGTCCTGTGATACTAAGGATAGAAATGAGTTCACAAAGTGGGAGTTGAATTGTGTTTCAATAGGAACTTTAGTGTCAGGGGTGGTTGGTTTGGGGGTAGCCTTTTGGGTGGGTTTTAGTAGCTGGTTTACATTTTTCCAAAATTTTTGGGGGTTGTGTTGGTATTTAGTTTGTAATGTCGTGTAGTAGGATTTTTTGTCCAGCTTAATGCATTTTTTTGCACGGTTGCACAGTTCTTGGTACTTAGTAAGACTTTGTGTTTCTTTGTTTTTTGATAGTAAAGCCAGGCAGTGTCTCTGGACTTGAGGATTTGTTTGGTTTCTTTACTAAGCCAGGGGTTTGTAGAGGTCTAACCTTGATTTTGCACAATGGAGCAACAGTGTCTAGGTGTTGTAGAAATGTTTTGTTGAAATATGCTACAGCCTGATCAAGTGGGAGGGTTTTTAGGGGGGTCCAGTCACAGTTACAGAGTAAAGTACTGAGGACCTCAGGAGATAATTTTTTTGTGTTTCTAGTGGATATATAGTTAGTGGTTTTGCATACGCTTGTTCTACTACATATAAAGTATATTATGTTGTGGTCACTTAAGGTATCTGGGAGACTGCCTGTGTGGGGGTACAATGTGGGGTTGTTAGTTAGGACCCAGTCAAGGATAGATTCCCTTTTAGATTTCTTTATCACATCTAGTTGGAATTTGGACTAGCTGCTCGTAGCCATGGAGATTTATTAGATTACTTGGTGGTTTTGATATGCAGGTGAACCAATCTAGGTTGAAATCCCCCAGAATAAGGGTTTCTTGTGAGTATGTGGAAGAACACCAGGATAAGAAGTCTTCAAGGCTAGCAGGTGTATTACAAGGTGGAATATAGATCACAATTGTGGTGATGACCTTTTTAGTGTGAAGTTGAAGTTGTGAGATAAGTATGTCCCAATTATTGGAGGAGGGGTAGGAGTTTGGTACTTGACATACAGTTAAGTTGGACTTATACAGTAAGGCATTTCCACCCCTTTTACGAAGTGGTCTGTCTTTTCTAATGATATTGTAGCTGGTAGGGAGAACTTTTGAGTTAGCTATGTTTTTATTTAGCCAGGTTTCTGTTAAAGCAACTATGTCTGGGGAGTAGTGTGCTAATGTGGCCTGGAGTTCAGGTCTTTTATTTTTGATACTTCTAATATTAATATTTAGCATTAAAAGATGGTTGGTTTTGCTGCTGTTGTTGATTTGCCCAGGGATGAAGATAGTGGGAGTGTTATGTTCTGACATTTGTGTAGGAGCAATTTGTGTTGGACAGGATGGATTTGGGCCTGGGTTGGGGTGGATATCCCCACTTTTGGTGAGCCTGGTGTTAAAATGGCGATACAGATGTTGGAGTTTGGTAAGGAGTGTGAGAAAGTTTTGTGTTTTTTTGTAGTAGGAATGAGAGCATATGTGTTTAGTTCTGAATTGGTCTGTTATATAGTTCTTGAACAATATTGGGCAGATATTATTATAATGTGTGGTGTCTGTATAAGAGAGTGCATAATGTAGTGTTGTGCTACTAAGTTTAGGGATATTGCTAGAGTGATAACTTGTGGTGTTATAAAGAATTATGAGAAGACAGACTAGACTTAGTTGTATGATAGTCGTGGTTATAAAGTTTAAGTTGGTACTAGGTGGGGGGTCTGAATAGAAATTATAGGGTTGCACTATATGTGGATGGGTAAGGAGTGTGGGTGATGTAAAAAATGCCTAGTGGGAATGAGAGTGATTGGGAGTATTTTGTGTGGAGTAAGTTGGTGTGGTATAATGTGATCTGACTTGAGGAGCTGTGATTGGAGGAGGTGATGTGAGGGTGAGCTGCGGGTGTGGCTGTGATTACTATAAATGTAGAGGTAGTGGGGCAGGAAGGAATAGGGGTCAGGGCAGAGGAGTGGAGAGAGCCTGAGCGTTAACGAGGGCAAACAGAGCGGGGCAGAGCCCACCAAGACAAGAGTAAAAAGTAAGTATAACTTTACAAATCTGAACACTGAGGTCTAATGTCTTACCAGCAAGCAGAATGCAATTGCTGAAGAGCACTTGTGTCCTGGTGGGAGACTAGAAATTTAAAGATGGCTCCATGCTCATCAGGATTCTAATATAGACTTAGTATTGGGGGAGGGAGATAGCACAAGGGGTATAAACCATGTGGAATGCAAAGAAACAAAAGAGGCAATCAGTGGAAAACTATCAGTGAAGGCCTCAGAGGGGGTAAGTAAGAATTCAAACTACCTGTAAAGTGAAGGAGAGAAGAGACAGCAAACTTTATTAAGGTTGGAAGTGTGTCTTCACATTGACTTGCTGATTAGTAACTAGTTTGTGCACAGAGTAGCGTAGGGAGATCCATTACCAATGAAGGGGAATGTATAGAGATACAAATAAACAGGTGGGCCCCCAAGTGATACAAACTAAGGCAGAAAGCACTGAGAGGGCTAGCAGTCCTTTACAAAAATACTCTCACTATTAATAGAGACACAATTCAACCCCCCCAATTCAATAATGCAGAACTCCTCATAACCAAACTACAGATTAACCAAAACAAATGCTTGAACATTATCTGTGCTTACATTCCGCCAGGCAACAACTTAAATACGCTAGGGGATACCCTATGTTGGTTATCCACTACCTATCCCCAAGAAACCATAGTTCTTGGTGACTTCAATAACAACTGACACCCCTGCTCCTCTAACCCCCCCCCCCCACCCCTATAAACTTATCTGGGTTTAAACAGACCATAACCTCTCCTACTGGGATAAACAAACCGACCAACAGGTAAAGTATCCTAGACTGGATCCTAGTTAATAACCAACCCCAGCTGTACACAGCTGGCAGTCTCCCTGATGACCTTAGTGACCATTTGCTAACCTATATCATAAAACATAAGGCAGGAAACCCTCACCAGACCAAATATAAAACACTTACAAACAGGAATAACTTTGACACTGCTATATTCCTAAAAAGAAACAGAAAACACTTTGACACTGCTATATTTCTAAATGAACTAAAAGCAGTTGACTGGTCAAAACTAAAAACATTACCATTAGAAGAGGCTATAGCTCACTTTAACACTAAATTCCTAAGTATCCTTGATTCCCATGCTCCAGCATGTACAATAAAATCTAGATTAAACACAGCACCATGGCTCACAAAAGATACCAAATCTAAAATCAAAACTATAGAAACAGAGCCTGGGCCAGCTGGAGAACAACTAAAGCCCCACTTGACCATTTAAAATATCGTCAACTCAGGAATGATACAAAAAAAATCTATTTTATGAGATAAAAAAGCTTCTACCAAAATCTCCTACAAAAACACCAAAACAACTCTCAAAAGTTCTGGGCAGGCTTAAATCAACTACTTCATCCAGGTCATTCTACCACCCCAACCCCGGCTAACCACACCAATAGTTCCCCAGAGACCATACCTGGCGCTTATAATAGCTTCTTTCACTAAAACAATCCAATCCCTAGCAAATCAACTAACCCCCACAGACTTAAACCACACCCCTACTCTACCCACTAATCACCCCCAATTTAGCTTCCAACCGATATCCACTACTTTTATCAAAACACTTATAAAAAAATTAAAACCTACCACCCTTGCTGCTGACCTCCTCCCTGCAGAGTACCTGCAAATACCTGCAGATGCCATTGCATATCCCATATCTATCCTTATCAAAAGAACCTTATCTGAAAGCTCTATCCCTTCCCTCTAGAAAATATCCCATGTCATCCCACTCCATAAAGGTGGTAGTTCTACAGACATATCCAACTACAGACCCATTGCCATTCTTTCCTCACTAGCCAAAATAATGAAGAAATGTGTACACAAGTAACTAATGCAATACCTTACACAGAATAACTTACTATCCAACTCCCAGCATGGTTTCAGGCCATACCACAGCACCATAAACCAAAACAAGAATGACAATAGGCTATCCTCCACCCACTTTCTTGACCTATCAAAAGACTTTGACGCGGTCAACCATGAACTTCTCATTCTTTCTTTAAAATCTATTTCCCTCAATAAGCAAGCAATCCAGTGGTTCCAGTCCTACCTGACTGGTAGACAACAGGCAGTACTATGGCAGGGCAAACTCTCCAGCCAGCTACCTCTCATACTTGGTGTCCTTCAAGGCTCCATACTAGGTCCACTACTCTTCTCTGTTTTTATCAACAACCTTCACACTGCTGTCCCTAAAGCTACCTGTATTCAATATGCAGATAATTCCACTCTGATCTGCTCAGCCACCTTCCCATCTGAACTGCAAATCCTAAACTAAAATACATTTAACACTACTGAGAACTGGCTTGCCAACCAACACCTACTGCTGAACCCCAATAAAACTAAACTTCTACTCTTCACTCCCACTAGTAGATCTGCCACGCTTTCATTCTCTGTCATGTCTAACAATGGTACCACTATCTCCCCAGATGAACACACCAAACATCTAGGGGTTATCATAGACAATAATCTCAAATTTGACCTACAGGTCAACAAAACCATACAAGCCATCAATAAGAAGCTTGGATCACTATATAGAAACAAGACATTTTTAACCCCACTGGCTAGAACTGCAATTGCCTGGTCACACCTACTCTCTACTTGTTTATATGCCTCGCCTGTAGTCTCAAACCTCAACAAATCCAAACTAGGTAAGCTGTCCCATAGCTACAACCATATTGCCAGATTCATCACTGGCTCCACCTATAGAACCCACCACTGTCAGAACCTGAAACAACTAGAGTGGCTAGAACTGCCCAGCTTAATTCAATTCAATCAGCTCTTAATAGCACACAAAATTCTGTACCACCCTAAGGATACCCCCTCACTTATAAATATTATTAAGCCATATAGCAACTTGAGATCTCTACGGTCAGCCAACAAACTACTGGTCCAAACCCACAAAGCTAATAACTCTGCTGGTGAATCCCTGTTTGTTAACTTTGTTGGCAAAACCTGGAATTTGTTGCCAAACTATATAACCCTACAATCCTCCAAAAGTCTCTTAAAAAAAACCTCAAATAGTATCTCAAAGTGAACTGGCTTTGCCCATGTACCAACCCTGATTAAGTTATAAACTGAAAGCATAATCTGTAAATATCATAACATGCAACTGTCACCAAGCTCTATATCCAATCTGACGTCTCTTGCTTTTAATTATGTCTGTCCATGAGAATTGCGAGTCCCTACTAGGAAAAACTACTAAGCCATTGTACATAATCACTTTGTTTTATATATTTTTTTTTTTTTTGCCCTTTTCCAAAAACATTTTTATTAAATTTTGTTAATGAACATGGACATAAAGTATTAAAAATAAACAATATAAAACATAATAAATATTTGCACTATATACACACATCCATGATAAACATTTGTTTTATCCAAGAAAGGTGATCAATATTTATCTAACAATCTCTCCAATTTTTGGCAAGCTAGTCTTTTGTGTGTTACATTTGATGATCTCTGATAAATAGTTTGCATTTATTTTTTACATACAGATTTTGCTATTGAAATAAACTCAGTAAACATAAGATCTTGCTTATTTTTCCAGTTCAATGTAATTATTTTTCAAGCAATAGCTAGAATTAACCAAAGAACAGGTAACTGATGTCTAGGAATTACACTTGTGGTAGGGACATTGAATAATATCAAAGAGCTTGTAATTTGACAGTTATCAGACCACAGGGCTTTTGCGAAATGTCTAAAATGACTCCAGTATTGTGTGAGAGTTCTACATTTGATGAACATATGAACCCAGTCAGCTTCAAGAATATTACCACACCTCCAGCATTTACTTTCATTACTCTTGGTTATAAGGTCAATTCTGTGTGGAGTGTAAAAGCTTCTATGAATAAATCTCCACGTATATAGTCTCCAATATAAAGATGATGAAGTGTTTTTTATTGAATTTAATAACTGTTTCTTATTTTTGTTAGATAAAGGTTCACCATTAATCTTTATCGAGTAATTCCAAAAAGCTTGGTCAAAAGTAATCAAGTCTTCTCATAGGAATTTTTATACAGGTGATATGCTTAATTTATGTTCAATGTTCATCGAACTACACCATATGAATAATTACATCAATCTTGGTATAATATCAGTTTCCAGACTTATTGACACTCTCACTTTATTTTCAACAAACTGTCTTAAAAATTGAATACAAAGAGAATTATCTTGACAGACATTATATCTGGCTAAGAGAAAGTTCATTGGTTGGATGTTCTTATTGTTTATAAACTGGTGCCAAAACTTTAGATTATTCTTCTTAAGATTCCTCATCTTATTGATATTGAAGGTATCTAGACAATCTGGTGTATAAGCTATGGGAAATGTAATGAAAAAGGTGTTCTTTAAACCATAAATGTTGTTGATTAGATTTTTGAAAATATAACATATTTGGTTTATACCATGTGAGAAGTGGCTACATTTCTTATATAAGCAATATTCATGGAGTATCCAAAATATTTTGTTAATTCCAAAGGTTTCCTTAAACTGGGTTTCTGAATTCTTAGAGGAAATTATATGTATTTCATGTAGCTGTTTCCATCTAGAGGTGTATATGGATGAGATCCAGTGTGGTATTATGTTAATAATAACAGATTTGGAATATAATTCTATGTTGGGAAAGCCAATCCCATTACTGTCCCAGGCTCTAACATGCCATTTATAGGCTATTCTTGGTTTCTTTGGGAACCATAGAAAAGTTAGTAATAGGGAATCTATTTGTTTAAAGAATTTCTTAGGAGGAGGAGGTAAAATCAATGATTCTATGTAAAATAAAATCTTGGGCAAAATAATAACTTTTATTAATGTAAGTCTGTCTTACTTGGTTAAAAACATTTTGTTCCACTTTTTAGTCATCACTGATTATAGCTACCAGTTTAGTGAAGTTAAATTTAATAGTCTCATTCCACTTATTCTTAATACTTATTCATAGATAATCTATTTTATCATTTTTCCCAGCTGAACGTATTGCATTTTTGCAAATTGCTATTTATTTTCTTATTGATTAAAAGTGTTTTGGTTTTATTTTGATTAAAATTGAGCCCCGAGATTTTTTCAAATAGAGTTATGGCATTCATGAAATGTAAAGAGCCTTCTATGTCACTGGATGTTAGTAGAATATCGTCAGTAAAACGCTGAACATTTGGACAGTATCCCTCATTAACTTGAAATCCTTTGATATTTGGGTTATTTCTAATAAATGACACAAAAGGTTCCACTGATAAAGTGAAAAATAAAGGGGATAGAGGGCAACCTTGTCTAGTTCCCTTATGAATTTTTACTGGGGATGATAGACATAAACCAATCTTAACAAATGTTTTAGAATCACTATAAATATTTACTTTAGAAATCTGAAGTAAAGTTAAATTCTTTAAAGATTGTTTTATAAGTATTACCAACTAAGGGAATCGAACACTTTATCATTATCCAGACTAATAATAGTTAATTGTTTCATGGTTTTGTTTGCAATGTATATTAGAGATAGTAGCTCAATAATATTGTCGTGCACTTTTCTATGTAAGATAAAGCCAGTTTGATCAAAGTGTATTAGATTGGGTAATATATTCTTTAGTCTTTTGTCCAGGATAGACATGAAAATTTTATAATCAATATTTAACAATGATAAGGGTCTATAGGATGCACAGAGTTGGGGTCCTTACCTTGTTTCAGAATGGGGGAAATTATTGAGTACTTCCACAAGGGAGGGAAAATTAAGTCTTGTTTAACCATGGAGAATGTGTATAATAATAAATTTATTGTGTGATCTGGAAGAATTTTATATATTTCTGGGATTATCCCATCTAACCCTGGGGTTTTATTATCCTTCAGATTTTTAACTTGTTCTTTCACTTCTGCTAAGGTTATTTGTTTATTTAGGGTACTATTTTGTTGTTTTGATAGTTTAGTCTTAATATTTTCTTGTAGAAATTTATCTATTATATTGTCTGAATCAAGTGGTGATTGCATGTCATTGATTGACCAATAATGATTTCTAAAGGCTTCTAATATACCTCCTAAATCAGTTGTTCTTTTTACTGCGTTATTATTCTTGTATTTAATTTCATTAATGTGATTTTGTTTGCTAATTTGTTTGGATCTGATAGCTAGTTTATGTAAATGTCTGGGGTTTATTGAATAGGACTGTAGTTTAATCTTTTCTAAGCTTATAGCAACCTTATGAGTCAATATTTCTAAATATTTGTGGTTTAGCATAGAAATGTCAGTAAGTACTGCTTTATCATTTGATTTTAAATTTAGTTTCAACTTATCCATTTTGGCTTGTAAATTAGAAAGTTCCTTGTCCCATTCCTTTCTCCTTTGAAAATACCGAGCTTTAACTCCACTAAAAATGTGAACTTTTAATGCACCCTAGAGTATATCTGTTACTTCACCATTATTGTTGTTTTCCATAAATGCATTTATGTCTTTTAATAACCACTCCTTAAAACCTTTTAACTTGGTAACATAGGCTGGGATTCTTTGAAAAATTATCATATCATCTTTATTCACAGTCAGGCTGAACAAAAAGGCATTGTGGTCAGAGAGTGGACATGACTGTATTGCAACATCATTTATTTTAGAGTAAAGAGTGCTAGTCACAAAAATCTTATCAATATTAGTTTGTGTGCTGAATCGGAAAGAATAATGAGTGTACTGAAGTGAATTTTGAACTCTTAAATTATGTATGTCTCTAAAATTCATTGAGGCTATAAAACTGTTTACCTTTTTAGCTTGTGTCATTAGTTTAACCTTACTATTTTTAGAGGTGTCTTCATCTGATAACAAGCAATTGAAATCTCCCACCAGAATAATTTCTCCCTTTGCATGTAAAGTAATGAGATCCAAGTATTTCTTTACATATTTAGTTCCTAGACCAGGAATCCAATATGAGCTTACCAGTGTGAAGCATTTCTTATTAACTTCTAGCACTACTAAGCTTAACATTCCATCTTTATCTGAAAAGGTGTTTAAAATTTTAGGTAGTGTATAAGTATTATTCCATAGTATAAGAATATCTCTCCTTTTGGCTCTAAAGTAGGAATCCGTGAGAACTGTAAAACCATTAAATGATAATTTCTGCAAATCTTTCTCCAGCAAGTAGGTTTCCTGCAAGAAGATTATCTGAGCTCTGTGCATTTTAAAGAATTTAATTAAACCAGCTCTTTTGACATTGTTATTTAAGCCATTAATATTTAATTATAAGCATTTATATATCATCATTTGTTAAAGTTATATTTAGAGCATCAATTATACCTTCCAAGTAGAATGACTTGAAGTAATTCATGAAGTTATGTATCATTGATGAGTCAAAAATCTTTAGAAACAAATTCTGAAACCAATAACTAAGAAAACATACATACATGGAACCTAAAGTTCTAGGTTTAGTTAATAAATTAACTAAACCACCCTTTAACACCATCTCACACACCAAAAATATACATAAATATCTTCTGCTTTAAATGTAGTATATACAAACAGTAAAGCATTTCTAAGGTAACTCAAACAAATATGAACATAAAAAGTCCATCAGGCAATCACAGTGGATTTGTATGTAATATTGTGTAAACCACTACTAAGTATTGGAAAATAAAGAGTCAGTTTCACCAATTAACTTAGTTGCTTTATCGGCATAAACTTCTAATATCTATATATTTTATACCTGTATTACAGTCTCTTGTTTTTATAACTATAGCAATACAGTAGTTATACCAGTTTACTTACTTCCCCTTCCCCCTTCCCTTTTTATACCTTTATATGTTCAAGTAGACTGGTAGTCATGAATGGAATGAAGAAAGGGAGAAAGAAAAAAAGGGTGGAGGATCATATGTTGGTCTATTAATACTAATTGAACAGAATAGAGTGACCTAGAACATTTTAACAATCCATTCTTACAGTGTATGTGGTCATACAAAGATTTGAATCAAGTATCATAACTATCATTGCAACTGAGTCTGATTATATTGCTTTAAAGTTGCTTAAGCATGAATGTAGCAGAATGAAAAGGAGATTAAATCCTATATATATCTTTGCATTCACAATATTAAAGAAATTGGTTGTTTAAGTAGTCAAACATTAATATAGTATCATTTAGGGCATGCTATCAAAGCAAAGAATGGTATCCTGTCAGACTTCAGTGTTTCAAAGCAACAGACATACAGTAGCATTAAAATGCAATTTTCCTCACTAGACTAGTAAAATAATCACTCCATTAAAGTCCTAGCTTCTTAAAAATACACATTTAAAGTGATTCCATACCTTTAGATGCATAAAAGATGAAAAAACAACAAATAAAACAGTAACTTTTTCTTCTAGTTTCATTTTCAGTTTTACTTCCTGGTTTCTGAGTCATGCATGAGTTCAAAGGTCGTGTGATATCATTGCTCACTGTATTCTAGCTTCCAGCTTCTCTAGCTTGCTGCTAGTGCCCTGTAGATGCTCGTGCATGTGAAAAAACAGTCACAGAGGCTTAGAAAAGGTATTTTGGTGGGAATTTCAAACAACTAAGTTTTCTCCATTCTAAAGAAGCATAAAAAATGCACAAGCAGCCTCCACAGTGGAAAAAATGCATGAACAGCCCTTCTCTAAAAATGTTGGGAAAGTAAGATTTTCCCCATAAATCCATAATTTACATCCCTTAAACTAAATTAGGTTAAGAATTAAAATTAGAGCATTTAGTTAATGTAAAGCACTGAATGTTGATATATTACACTAAGAAATGCAGATTTTAAGTAGAGACATATATATTAATCATGATATGAACATTTTTCAAAAATGTCAAGAGGAAACAAAACTATCTTAACTAAAGAATTTCCTATGGGCACTTTTGTTGTGGGGATTGCATACAGTGTAAACATAATAGACTAAACAGTAAACTCTAAAGTGTTACCAGACCACTAACTCACATAAATGCTTTACTTTGGAAATCATGATTTAATAGTAAGATAACATGTCTTTTGTATCCCAAATGAATATATAATGAAGTTAACTATGCCCCGGTTATAGTAAACATATACACACATACATATATACATACACACATACATACATGCATACATACATAGATATATGCCTATGCCTGTACAAAATAAAGACCTTTGCTTTGTATATGTATTCTAATAAAATATTATGTAAAATAAAGATACTTTACCTTTGCTTTGTGTATATATTCCAATAAAACATTAAGTAGAGAGTTCTGCAAGAAAGTATTTAGTATTATTTGATAACAATCCTATTTGTCTTTTAATTTTTTATTTGCACTTTCTTTGACAGTCCAAGTGTTCTTAGTTGCATGTCTTTTCAGACTCTGTTTAGACCATTCCATGTCCTCTACATCAGTTAGTATTTTTTTTCTTGTGAATACTCCAAAGCCTCTGACAAAGAGTTAAAGATCTTCTCACCTTCTGGTAAAAATATTTTTATCCTGGATGGAAAGAGAAGTTGTACTTTGTTGTTAACTTTTTTAAGAGATTTTATCAAGGAAACACATTCTTACCTTCTAAATATGACAGAAGAAGTATAGTTATTGTCAAAACGAACGAGTTTGTCCTTTATCTTGATGGGAGAATTATTCCATGCAATCTTCAGAACCAAATCCTTATCTTGGGAGGACAAAAATCTAACAATGATGGATCTGAGGTTAGGAGAAATTGTTGTTGAAGCAGATTTTGCTAGAGACTGGTGAGCCCTCTCTATATCGAAGGAAGGGGCTTCAGGAAGATTTAGTGCTGTTGGAAGCCAGTTATTAAGAAAGTGTATCATATCAGTTCCCTCTTCCTTTTCTGGTACTTCATAGATTCTAATGTTGTTTCTCCGTGATCTAGGTCATCCAGCTTTTCTGTTAGTTTTGTATTCTGTTTCAAAAGAAACTCATTTTAACTTTCACATTCCACCAGTCTGCCATCCATATCTGTTACAGATTCCTTGATAGAAGCAATTTGTTCATAATGCTTTTTAGCCATTTCACTAAGAATGACCAGCTGCTTACTACAATCTTGTTTAATAGTATCTATTTTATTGTCTCTTTTGTCCATTTTTATAGCTAGTTCTTGCATAGTAGTTATTAATGTTTGCAGCTCCTTCTTTACCACGCTGTCCTGATGAGAGTTCTTTGAGTTACTCATACTTGGATTTCTTGAGGAAAAACTTCTTGATAGGAAAAAATAATAAAAACTTACGTTTTAGTACTAATTTTTGAAAAATAGTAAAGGACCTATATTCACAAATCCTCTGATATACTCTTGGATTAGTATTTCCAAAACAGATTACATTTTCTGCCAGAATAAAAATGTTATAAGCAGAGCTAATGTTCAGTGCTGCTAGCAGTCTGGCATCTTGGCCACACCCCCATATTTTATATTTTCTAATGTTATCCAACTTCTTGTGCAATCTATGTAAGTTTGTCTATTTGGAGCTTTTCTCCCCGGGCCTCTGCTGAAAATGGACATGTATCCAGTTGGACTATCCCGGTAAACAAATGTAAAATAAAAAAATAAAAAAATAAATATATATATATATATATATATATATATATATATATATATATACACATGTGTATATATTAACTATAGGTTGTATAAAAATATTTATAAAGTCTAGGAAACCAAAAATGATGAAGTTATTGTTTGTTAGTTACATTAGACCCAAACTTGAGTATGGAATAACAATATGGAAATCCTATAAGAAAACAAGAATGAGTAAACTGGAAAAAGTACAATGGAAATATACCAAGAACATCCATGGATGTGAAAATTTAAGCTATTATGAAAGACTAAAATATCTAAACCTGTACAGTGTCTCTTACAGATATCTAAGAGGAGATCTTATTCAAGTATATAGGGCATTTAGAGACAACTACCTCTGTGAATGTTTGGGGTTAACAAAAAGTACTAGAGAATCATCAGATAACCTATGTAGAAGATTCTATAGGAATGAGAAGTGTACTAATTGGTTCTCTGACAGAGTAGCTGATGCATGGAACAGACTACCAAATTACATTCAAACAAGTACTAGCTTAGATATCTTTAAGAACAGCTTGGACACTTATTATGAGAACAAGTGTTTTGTTTTTTTTGGCAAGCTAGAAGGGGCATTAATCCCCGTGCTTGAAATATTTGTATGTATGTATGTATGTATGAAGCATTGTTTGAGTCCTGTTTACGTACCCCTTGCATTTATGGACAATAGTTCATTTTCCCTAGTAATATATTTTAAAGTAAATTACATCTCTGCTTGACATAGAACAAACAGGGTTCACTACTTAAGAAAAAAAATTGAAAAATTTAGTTTAGACTGCCTTAGTTAGCCCAAACATGGCTGGCATCACTGCATGGCCTCACGCAACAGGCTGAATGCTTACTTCAGTAAACGCACCTGACAGATGTCAAATTCTGCGATACAAGGTGTTAATGAAGTGACTCAAGAGGAAAAAGACCCATAAAGCATTTTCTGAAACCCATGTAGAGATCACGCTGTAATTTATCACAATATGAGTTTTTTGTCTATCTTTTTCTAAAGGTGCATTTGCTATTCGTTTGGCATTGCACAAACAGGGTACACTACCTAAGGAAAAAAATGACAAATTTAGTTTAGGCTGCCTTAGGTAACTCAAAATCTCCTGGTGGCTTTGCATGGCTGGCAGCACTGTGGATAATAATCATTCAAGATAATGCATTTGCCAGGTACGTTTTTCTGTGGCACAAGTGTAACTGAGGTGAACTGACAGAAATAAAGCACATGGAACATTCTTCAAATCCCTTTTTACAGAAAACTACCATAATTCACAATATTGACTTTTCCATTTCTTTCTTTTTTAAGTTATATTTGTTGTCTGCTTATCATTGCACAAACATAGTTCACTACCTAAGGGAAAAAGTGAAAATTTTGATTTAGGCTGCCTTAGACAGCTGAAACACACTTGGCAATAGTGTGCTGTCTTCAGCACTCTGAACAGTACTGAACAAATGAATTCTACCTGTCACAGAGTACAAGGTGTAAAAGCAAAAAGTTTAAATAAATAATGCAGGCTAATAAAGGGTTCAAATCCAACAGGCAGATACCCTTTAAAAGGGTGTAAGAAGCAAATTTTCAGAAAGTTTTGAATATAACTGTAACAGTAATGAAAACTAATAATGATTCTTGCAATCAATTTATCCGTAAGTCTTGCATAAGGAAAATGTGCTTTTCAGCATATATGATTAATATATATATATATATATATATATATATATATATATATATATATATATATATATATATATATATATCATCTAAGTTTTACTGACTGTTTTTGGTTCAATGTTTGCTACGTATTGTGAGATACCGTTATCCTTCATTGATAACTTACTTTGCTCCTGCCTCCATGTCACCCTGATGACGTATATTCTCCCTACTGTATCATTATTCTTCCACCTCTGTATTTATACAATATTCAGTGCTGGCCAACAAATCAACTAAATGCTCAATCGGAGTGCAATGCTTGTAGCAACACATTTGAAATTGATTGCTTTCATCCCCATTACTCTGTCTCACTTTGTGCCTTTGTTCTAAGCTATGTTTATTCAATTTAATGTAAATTAAACCAGATGAATAGCTGGATATATGAATTACAGTGCTCAGTAGGGTAGTAAACATGATTATATACAGTCTTGTTTGCTGAAATCTACTGTCAACTATTAACTTACATAATTATAAACTATTAACATATTGTTAACACTCAGGTCTGGATTAGTTAATGGCATGCTGAAAATGTTTGGATACATATGGATGACAGTATGTGTCATTATGATTTGTCTGGCAACTGTTTCAGTACATATTGGCTAACCTCTTTGCTTAGCACATCATTATCTTGCTGCTATACCAATATGCCTGCTACCCATTATAAATGCTGTCTTCTAAAGATCTTTGCACAGGAGTTGGTACAGACTAACACAGGGTGCTGTTGAGAACTATTGCAAGTTCAGCACTTCAAGATATGATCACACATGCTAACACTGCCATCAAAAGTGCAAATCAACTCAGCAGCACTGCACTTAAACAGTACAAGAAAACAAACGAGGGGTGCATACAATCATACTTTTCTGTTGTATATGTTTGTATGTCTGTATTACTGTTATTCAAAGAAGAGCATTCTTTGTTAAAGTTGTTAACTTACCTAATTAATTTTGGTGAAGTAATGTGTCTGCTCTACAAAGTTTACATTTGCACTGTATTACCAATTTGGATAACCTATTCTCACCACATCCAGCACTGTCATTCTGCAGTGCACTGTCATCTATCAGACTTCCATGTTTGTCCTTCCAATGCACATGGCGCAACCATGAGACAATACAAGTGCACAATCATCACAACATAATGACACAGGATTTTTTTTACTGATAATCCAGTGTTGTTCAACAATCAATGTTTATGCCATCCTGTTATGTAGAATATATCCATACCCCTCACAGTATCACAATATACAATAAGGACAGTGTCTGCATGCATTATCAAGGTATGTCATTACATGTGAAAATCATAGTGATGTTACATTGTCCTGTTCATACATATGCATTTGTTGCATAGCCTGGGATGTACAGTTCTAGTGCTTCCAAGCACTGATCTTTGAATATTCCAGTATCCAATTTCACAGAGGTACTGTGCCTATTTGACTGTGATTCTTGTGATTAGTGCATTGCACTCTAGATTGTGTAAGCTGGTTATACAGGAGGTTCAATACCTGGCACAGAAGACTTGTGTTTGTATGTGAGAGACTGGGTGTGTCATTGGGTAGTGTATTGACTTCACGTGATTTAACTGTTCTCACACTCCTTTATCCCTAATTTTAAAGTGACACACTGATGCGGTCATCCTGGCAAAAAGTGCAGTCCCTTTCTTCATAAGTAGACTTTTCCTGTAGAGCTTGTAACTAATACATTGATCTCTAGAGTGTGTAACCTAGATAGGTAGGAGGTTTGATACCTGTCATGGAAAACTAGTGTGTGAGTGTGTGTGTGTGTGCGTGTGTGTGCGTGTGCGTGTGTGTGTGTTTGTGTGTGTGTGTGTGTGTGTGTGTGTGTGTGTGTGTGTGTGTGTGTGTGTGTGTGTCTGTATGTAATGCTTGCTACTGTCTGTATTTACTCTGCAGAGGTTGGTCACTTACAACAACTTTTACAGTAACATCTTCTGTGATACACACATGAGGTCATCCTGACAAAAAGTGCAATCTCTCACCTGAGAGTTGGACCTCTCTTGTCTACTTGCAACTACTATATTGATTTTTAGATTGGGTAACCTAGATAGAAAGGAGGTTCCATAACCTGCAAGGAAGACTTGCGTGTGTGTACACATGCGCGTGCGAGTGTGTGTGCATGTGTGTGTGTGTGTGTGTGTGTGTGTGTGTGTGTGTGTGTGTGTGTGTGTGTGTGTGTGTGTGTGTGTATAAGCATTATTGGGTGGTATATTCACTTCCCCTGAGACTAATACACTGAAGTGTTCTCACATCTGCCTTATTCATAATTTTACAATAACATTCTTTCTAAAACATTCGGAGGGAATCATTCTGACAAAAGCGCAATCTCTTCCATGTTAGTAAAAAATTATACAGTGCTTTCTAGATTGCATAAGTTAGAGATGTAGGAGGTTCAATACCTGTTATAGAAATCTTGCATGTGTGTGTGTATAATGTTAGTTCCTGTCTCCATTTCCACTGGCGAGGTTGTAATTAATAGCTTTTACAGTAACATCCTCTCTGAAGTACACTGATAAGGTCATCCTGACAAAAGTGCAATCCCTCCCAAAGAGTATGCTTTCTCCTGTGCTGCTTTCAAGTACTGGAGTGCTCTCTAGAGTGTATAAACTATATAGGTAGTAAGTTTGATACCTGTCATGAGAATTTTGTGTGTGTGTGTAATGCTTATTGCTGTCTCCATTTCCTTTCCAGGTGTTGTATTTAAATGTGTACACAGCTTATTTATAACAACTTCTATGGGTACACCCTCCATGAAACACACAGATAAGGTCATCCTAACAAAAGTGTTATCTCTTCCATAAGAGTCAAACGTCCTCTGAGGTATTCACAGGTATTACAGTTCTCTTTAGATCGTTCAACCTAGACAAGTAAGAGGTTCAATGTCCAATATCATAGAATTGTATGTATGTGGTTATTTAGAGTTGGGTAAGCATGTGGATATTCAATTTATTCTCTGAATACACTTTCATACCCAAAGATGACTACACCATCCCCTAAGGCCACCGTTCATATCCACAACTACATTGCTACACAATGGTATAGCTATGCATGCTCTTTGTAATGTAATCAGCAGTATGTTCTATGCATTATTTAGAGGAAACTCTGTTTATTTAGTCAGTACTATGTCCACAAATTTGTATTTTATTGCTTTAAAATAGTGTCATAGCTTGAAAGATCGCCATTTAATTCTACCTCACTCAGTATTGATACGCTCAAGTAAGGTAAGCAGGTCAGAGAAGAATCCAGTTGTAAACATTTGGAAACCAAATCACTTGAAAGGGAAATAGTATTTTGCAGTACTCTAAAGAGGTAATAAGTATACAATGCATGAGGTAGCATTGTAGTAAATGTTTATCTTGCCTGATGAGATTAACTGTACTATATATGAATGAGTTAAACAGCACTGTTAAGAAAACTAGTTTCTCACCTGGTTAAAACTTAATATTCATGGTGTTCTCTGTCTGTAAGAATTTAAACTTTCTCCTCAAGAACATCAAAAATAACTATGTGGGATATACCATAACAAATGCAGCATCCTACCCTACTAGACAACATAGAGGAGCCACCATCTTGTGTCTAAATCTTCTGTATCCCTCAGAGATTTCCTGTGGATAGGATGCTGCATCTGTAACGGTGTATCTCACTTGGGTATTTTGGATGTCCTTATGGGAAGAGGAGAGATTTCCAAAGGACAGTGGACACGAGGAATATTCAGGTTTAGCCGCTTAAAATTCTTTACCTCTTAATAAGGTTATTCAGACTATCAATATTTTTTTTATTCTGACAAGACAGCTTTTGGAAATAATATTGCTTTATCTGGCATAATTGTAGATATTTCTCCTCTGCCCCCCCCCCAAGAGTATTATTTAACCTTCAAGTAATTTTGACATTGAGCAGTTTAGAATGGTTAATTTGTTAAACTGTGTACCTTAGCTGAGTAAACTAATACTGAGGAAAATACAGCTAAAAAGGGAACATCAAACTAAACAGTTAAAATAATAGTGAAATAAACCATGTACAAGGGCTCCTGATTACTTGCTTATGTTAAGATGTCGCTACACTCGGGCTCACTCCACTCCCCTGCCCTAATCCAACTCCCACACACCCCTGCATCACCTAAACTTATACAAACACTAACCACTCCCCTAACTCCCCCGAATCAACAATCAGCCTCTGTCCGCCAGTCATACCTCAGTTAATCAATACACTATTTGTAACACTCCTCCCTTACCTCATACAACTTAATTGCAAATGTCCTTAACCACTCTACTCCCACCACACTACATCAACACCCCTCTGGCCCTTCATCTTCTTAATCACACCATCCATCAAACCTAACAGTTAAAAAAAAAGAATACAACACTATGCTATTTCTCCTGCCCACACTCTATACCCTACTGCTATCTGTATACTATCTAACATTCTACAGTCATCTACAGATACAACATGTCCAGAGCCCTACACTATATTATACTAATACCAATCACTCCTCACTCTCCTACCTTGCCATCTCCTCCCAACTCTACAATCACACACCTATTGCATACTTCCACTTCATACATGTAGTTGTTAGTAATACCAATAACCACTTCAGCAAACACCTTCACATACTCTCCAAACTGTCACACAAACATGCATGTATATTATCACAGATGCTCCATAGTGATGATATACACCCCAATCCCGGGCCACTTTCTGCACAACATACCATCATGCCTACCATTCCACCCCTTCCTCACATTAAAACTTCAGACCTTCTCATTGTTAACATAAACTTTAGAAGCCTAGTTAACAAAATCACAGACTTTCATGCAGCCATTGCACAATACCCACCAGACATTGTTATAACAACAGAAACTTGGCTAAAACCCCATATAAGAGATCCAGACGTACACTCACAAGGTTATTGTCTACACAGCTTAGACAAGATCAGGAAGAAGGGAGGCGGGGTTAAAATCTTCCACAAAGAAAACCTAAGCATAGACTACCTACCCATCAAATACCCTTAAGATGACAACTTTTAAATCCTAAGTAACACGGCTCAGTATCAACCCAAAGAAAAATATTACCATAATAGCCATTTACATACCTCCCAACAATACTCCCACTGCCACTGAGGAAATCATACCCAGGACAGCCTCAACCTACACCCACAAAACCATTATCATAGGAGACATCAACTTAGACTGGAACACTTGCACTGGTGATAACCCCTCCACCTTCATAAATCGACATGGTTTCTCCCAAACTATCCAGTTTCCCACTTGAATAGATAAACATAGCAAAAGGGAATCTATCTTAGACTGGTCACTTATTAACAGTACCACTTACAATAAACTCTCTGGATGCCTTCCAAATAATTTAAGTGACCATAGACCTACCTACTTAATCCATCATCAGTTCAACCTACCCAGAATCATAGTTTACAAAGTCATACAAAATACCCAAAACTTCTCCAATTAAGCATTCTTAGACATGTTCAATAAATGTAACTGGTCACCACTCCATCATCTCCAACTCGACCAGGCCATAACATACTTCAATGACACATTTCTAGCTATTCTAATTAGCTTAGCACCAACTCGTACATGTTGTGTTAAAAATAAGAGATTGCCCTGGATATCAAAAGAAACCATTAGACTTCAAAAACTAAGGGAAAAAACGTGGTTTCAATACCAGAAAACAAAAGACAATAAAACTCTGTTAGGATACCAGCAGCTCCACTATCAAACAGAAAAACAACTCAAACTAGACAAAAAAACATATTATACATCTATGCAAAACAAATATGAAAACAATCCCAAGGCAGGCAATTAACCCGCTCCTCCACCAAGGTAAAGCCACAACCCCAGAACTAGCAACCAATAACCAAAAGTGTGAGTATTGCCTCACAAATCAACACCTACTTTATACACCATCCTCTCCTTAGTTACAGGGAACAATTCCATCACACCGTCTCTCCCACCTAATGTGGAAACTCACAACAACTCTTTTGACCTCAAACCTGTCCCAGCTAATAGCATATGTCAATGTTGAAAAAAATGAAACCTTCTTCCTTAGCAGCTGACTAGCTCCTCATTGAGTACCTCAAACTTTTAGCTGATGCCATAGCTGTGCCTATCTCCATTCTGGTAAATAGGTCTATAGCAGAACAATATGTCGCAAAATTATGAAAAATTTCCTATATCACCCCTCTACCTAAGGTAGGAACATCAACAGAAATAAACAATTACAGACCCATAGCCATCCTTTCCCCCTGTGTCAAAATTCTGGAAAAATGCATACACGCTGAATTTCTACAATACCTGCTAACTCACACCTTATCTTTCCCTCCCAACATGGTTTCAGACAGAAGCACAGCAACCTCACAGCCCTAATTAATTCTGTAACACCATCAACCAACTCAGAAATTCAAAACAGCAAGTAGCATCAATCCTCCTAAACCTGTCAAAAGCATTTGACACTGTCTCTCATCAGAACCTCCTTAATACTCTTGCCTCACTAAGCCAATCAAAGACTTCCCACTCCTGGTTCCTAAGCTATCTTTCTGACAGACAACAAGCAGTATGATGGAAATTAAAACTCTCACCACTTCTGCTTGTCTCAGTTGGAGTCCCCCAAGGATCCATACTAGGGCCCCTTCTTTTCACCATCTTCTCTAATGATCTAGCCTCATCCACAGCACATGCTAAAGTAGTTCAATATGTGGACAATTCAACTTTAATCTGATCAGCAGTTACCTTACCAGATCTCCAAATAGTAGCCCAACAAGCTTTTAATGATATAGAAACATATTTAAGTAAATCATAACTAATCCTCAACCCCCAAAAGACACAGTTAATGCTAATTACCAGTAGCAAACAATCACTGACCACCCCTCCTTTCACCATTCTCTCAGCAAAGAACACAGCCATCCAACCAGTTGAGCATACAAAACTCCTTGGCATGACAATCGACAACACACTCAGATGTGACCAACACAGAGCCATCACAATTAAGAAAATTAATGTCAAACTTGGCTCACAGTACAGAAGTAAGCCATTCCTCACTGACAATACCAGACATACCAGAACCTTCCTCCGCTCTACACTCCTATATTCTTTCACCTTCTTTACCAACTTAAAAAAATCTGACTTAACCAAATTGGAAACTTGCTACAACAAAATAGCCTGCTTCGCAAGCCAGCCTTCCCCACCTAACGCACCATTGTATTACTCTACATAAATTAAACTGGCTCAAGCTACCTAACCTTCTCCACCGCTACCAACTTAAATTCACACACAATATCATCTTCCATCCTGGCAACTACCCATCCCTCAAGGAGCTTGTTGTTCCCTACTCATGCCCATAAAGTCTAACATCTGCAGACAGAAATGTTCACACAGTAAACAAAGCTAACAACACTCATGGTAAAGCCCTATTCTCAAATCAAATAGCCAAATTATGGAACTATCTACCCTACACCCTCCAAAACACACCTGAATCTACTAATTTCAAACAGCTACTATTTGAATATCTATCCAAAAACTGGTATTGGTCCTGTGCCAAGCATGATATCTATAACTTTCTCAACACATTGTCCACTCCTTATCTCATTTTCTCCCTCTCCTCAGTGTTACTACTAAAAAATATATACATATATATATATATATATATATAAAATATATATATATATATATATATATATATATATATAAAGGAAATCTCATTTGTTGATAAGTATTATTTAATATGTACACAGTACTAATTTTATTTTTCTAATAGTGATTTTTACTGAAATGCTTGTGTGTTTTTTTTCTTTTTGAACCTGTATCTACTAGAAAACTATAATGAATACTTCTTTGTATAGACTAACTCGATGATGTGTATTCTGCATCTTACTATATGCATACTATTGTACTAATTATTGTATTTTGCTTATATTTCTGTGGAGCTTTTCTCCCTGGGCCTCCATGGAAAATGGGCTTCTGGTCCAGTCGGACTTTCCTAGTAAACAAATGTAAATAAATAAATATAAATAAATCTTATTAAATGGTGTCATATGTGGCTGGTGTAAAAAGCAAGGTCTTTGAACTACCTAACAGCTTACAAGTCCAAGGTAAAGCACATAAACCAAAAGTCTACCTAAATACAAGTTAACAAAGCTCATTTTTTGAAATTGTTATCTTGCAGGAGCAAATCATCTAACAAACTGAATGGCACTTATTCCACTGGAAGCATTCTGAGTTTTCCAAAAAGATCAGCAACAAAAAGCTAGAGAAACAAAAAGGATTTGTGCACTACATTTTAGTTGCAACACCATCTATTAACATAGGTGTTGCCAGTTCTGGAACTTTATATCCAGTGGCATCAGGTAAACGTAGCATTTATTGTAGTATTTACTTATGCACCCAACTCACATAACTGTTATGCTGCTCCAGTGAAGAAGTGACTCCATCTAAGCACTATTCCAGACTATATGAATATCCAAAAATATCACCCTGTGTTCGTGTGCTGAATAGAATATGGGGAAAATTTAAGGGTAAATAGTTATCCCTTCTCTTTAAGAAATGATGATGATGGTGCACACACAGAGACAGAGGAAGAGGAAAAAGGACGACTGGGGAAAGAGAACAAAGGAAATGGGAAGGGGACGGAAGAGTTAAGTATGAGCATATGCTGATGCTTCTCTCATGCCCACACCAGACACTGGAATAGCAGAAGAAGAGGTGTCTGAGCCTTGGCCACAGTGGCCAGCAAGGCTACAACAGAGAGATTCAAGGAAACCAGTAAATGGTCTGAGGAACCAACAGTGGCAGTTAGAGTCACTTGCCATCAGCTGAGGCATTGACTGAGTCTGAGCTGAAGACAAGGGCTCATGATTTAACTTTTTTTTTTTTTTAAGGTATGTTGGAAGAAGGAACAACAGGACTTCGGGTAAACATCCATGATGTAAGAAGCCTGATTGACGATAAGCTATGATACAATGATTAATTGGAAGGTAAGTTGTCACTTAGTTCACCTAAGCAGCACACAACTCTTTCCAAAGCTTCAATTCACTGACACAAAGTTACATGAGTAGCACACAAGCAACTCCTGTCAAAAAACAGAGATACTTTCTCCAAAGTGAACTGTCACTAAAAATTAATAAGTAGATCATCACAAAGTCTATAGAAGCATTCCTTAAACAACACACAGTTTCTGCAAAATAAATACACTTTTCAATTAATAACAAGTTCATTTTAGCTGAAAAGAAGGTATAAAATAATCCCCATAGCTGAAATAGACACCTAATACACAGAAAGCAACTCCTATACTAAAATAGCAGTATTCAAGGAATAAAAAGCCATTCTGACAGAAAATAGGTATGAAATAAAAATACACTTATAATAGTAAAAACTAGTGAGCCAAGGTTGCCCAAGGGTGTCTTAATCTGTCTGACAAGAAGCTTTAAGCTGACTGCTGATCCTGAAGAACATCAAAGATGCAACTGCATGAGGGAGCAAGAAAGTACTGGAGACTTTTAGTCATTGTTTATTGTACAGCTCCTTCCAAATAGGGCTCAGCCTATAAGCAGCCAGAGTGACAGTGTAGGAGGAGATGAAAGCTTTTGGAAGCTGGCCATCTGCTGTATCCTTGGCAGGATACAACATGTAGGCCACTGCAGCAGTGAGAATGATGGCCATCTTTGTATGCTTGCTGTATGTCCTGTTGAAAGGCTGGATCTAACTAAAGAATGGAGATAATCCAGGAAGGCAAACATTCTGTCATATTGTTTCCTTCTACTGATACCATTAGACCAAAGATAGATAAATGTTCCATACTGACCTTTCTTATCTTGGTCATCTATTTTTCTTTCAAGTTTTAAATAAGGTTAGAAGGAATTTCATTTCTAACTGTGCTTCCTACAGGCAGGAATCAATATTGGGCACAAATATTTGCAAGGAGGCAATCTGCTGCTTCATGGCCAAAATCATATCACTTAGATAATCATATTGAGTAGATAGAGATTGCTAGAATCAATGAAATTCTAGAGTCATTGTGTTGAAACCCTGTAGTACCACTATGATTTACTCGCTGTGCCACTGGAGGTTTAACAATGTAATAGATGTTAGTTCTCAAGTACAGGATGTTGATTTTGCATGGCTGTCAATCCTCTCAGAGAAAAGTACTATTTTAATTTTTTTTCATTTTCATGACTGATTTAGTATGCATTCATGTGTATTATTACCAAAATAAAATGAAATATAACTTTAAATCCATGAATCTAATTAATTTAGTTCTGAGTAAGTGGATGGTTTGTTAATGGACTTCCTAAAGGAATAGGAAGTTGCCAAGTCTTTGTTTGAAGGAGATTAGGTTAATGTTTGAAGATGCCAAATGACAGGCCTTTGATGCAGTACCTCATATCTGTTTTTGCACATCCATTGCAATCTTGTACAAATTTACTCCAATACAGAGTACAGAGCCATGGAACCATTATAGAATGGTAGTTATTATATGTGGATAGAAGAAAGAAGGCATTTAGTCTTTAGATGACAACTCTCAACCTTTTACCTTACAAAATCTGGACAAAGGCAATTATTGGGGGGGGCAAAAGCCCAAAACAACAGAGACAGATTTTAAATGTTGCTCTTATACACTTAAAAAGGTTGCTAGAATAACTAGTTTTGCATCAGCATGCATTTTTTAAAGGATATGAAGTCTGAAACTCTAATGTCTGTCATTATTTAGTGACTTCAGTCCTCAGTAATTTGCCAGGAAAAACCACATATTTTATGAGAAACAGACCAAAAATGTGAGGTGAAAATCTGGACATTCTGTGAAAATCTACACAGCTGAAAAGTATGGACCATGTCTCCATGTGTTTGGTTAATATTATTTATAGTAACTAATATCTTTATTCTGTTAGGGCAGGATTCACGAAGGCTTGCACAGAGTGTAAGAGACGTGTAACACTCCATGCAAGCCTCGCGATCCGGGAACAGCCCTAAACTCTGTGTAAGAGACCAGCTAAAACGTCTCTTACACGGACTGGGCGTGGACATGCTAAATACCTCACTTGCAGCCGAAAGGTATGCAAATGAGGTATATTAGCGATCCACGAAGTAGAAACCAGTCCGTGTAAGAGACGTTTTAGCTGCAGAAATGTACTCAGTTGACAACTGAGTACGTTTCTGCATATTCCACAACGGAGCCATGTCAGCTCCAAATAAAGGGTGCATATGTCTCAGGCAGCATGCCAATGGCCAAATATGTGGCCATTGGCAAGGTAACCCGATGCAAAAATAATAAAAATATAATTTTTTTTTCGGCGATCGCCGATGTTTAAACCCAGCGCAGCCCTGCGCAAACGGGCTGCGCTGTATAAAAACATAAAAAAGAAGGTTATAAACCCACAAATGTGAGTTTCATGCAATACATGGAATGACAATGCAGGGACCAGCAGACCAAAAACAACATGGCCACCGTGTAGTGGTTGCTAAGGGGGGAAGCGGAGTCTAAGACATGTAACTAAGCATTAGTAGGCAATCTCATGTAAATGAGGGTTAGGATACTGAATCTCACAGTCACATAGCAAATGAGCACAGTCTGAGTAGTGTAAGAGATACATAAGGGGGAGGAATAAAGTAGGAGATAGGTGACATCACAGGGGGGAATGGTAGAAAGCAATGCAGTTCATTGGAGGTCAGTGTAACATGACAGATGACAGACACAGATCATGGAAAGAGGTGTGCCACTAGATAAGTCAGGGAAAGTCAAGAAATGGAAGGTGTACACTGTTACTTACACCAAAGTTTCTTGCTGGGCATGCATGCGCACGTGTGCGCGCCATGAAGAGCGAGTAGGGCAGTGTGCGCGTGTGTAAGGCAGACTGAGCATGTGGGAGCATGTTGGTAGATGTTTAACACTGTTTACGCGGGTGTGCGGGTGTGTAGGGCAGGCTGAGCATGTTGGAGGCTGTTGGCAGACGTGTAACAGTGTTTGCGCGGGTGTGCGCGTGTTTTAACCCGAATAAGTAGATTCTGAACCGTGTAAGCACGTGTAAGCCACTGTGAGCATGTTTCTGCTGGTATGCACGTTGCTCCCCCCTGAGGAAACAGAAAGGAAAAAGGAAGCAACAGAATTAATAGGAAGCTAGCAGGGATAACTGCTGAAGCTAGCAGGTGAAAACAATTAGAAGCAGGCAATTACACAGGCAGAATAGTAGCCCAGCCCAGCACTTAAAACTCTGCAAACAGTAGTGCAGGATGTTTCTCTTAAGAGACACTGCAAGACAGGAGTAAGCTAATAGAAGTGAAAACTGAAAAAGCTTCACTCAGAGCAGAAATGTTAGGGGCTGCCATAGCTGTCATAATGAGACATAGGCGACTTGCTAAGGGTGGTGACAATGCAGATGGTGCCAGACAACCCACAGTGAGGAGATGGAGAAGAGTGTACAGGCCCAGGGTCACCTACCACGGGTTACATGAGCTGTAGATAGTAGAGCGCTATAGAGTGGACAGAGAGCTCCTGCAGCAAATTGTTGAGCTGTGCAGGCCACGCCTCACACACAGAACCAACAGAGGGGAACCCATCCCAGTGGAAACCAAGGTATGTGTTGGCCTAAGAATACTAGCAACAGGTACCTTCCAGAGACCAACTGGCGATATGATGGGGATATCACAGGCATCAGCCTCCAGGGTACTGCACCAGGTCCTGGATGCCATGTCAGCACATGTCAGTGATCATGTATATTTCCCCAATGCCCGTGAGGTATTGGCCAGCAATATGCGTCTCTTCCAGCAAATAGCGGAATACCCTGAGGTAGTGGGTGCAATAGACTGCACGCACATACGCATCAAAGCACCAGCCGATGAGTGGGGTAGGGCCTACATTAACCGCAAGGGCTTCCCCTCCATCAACTGCCAGGTCATGTGTGATGCCCAGGGCATAATAATGAATGTGTGTGCTGGCTGCCCTGGGAGTTACCACGATTCCCACATCTGGCATTTGACGCAGCTGTACCAGACATTTGCCAATGGGGACATCCCACACGGACACCTAGTGGGGGATGCAGGTTATGCACTGGAGCCATGGCTGATGACACCCATCAGAAACGCACACACACCTGAACAGGAACGCCATAATGAGGCACATGCACAAACATGTAATGTAATAGAGCGTGTGTTTGGACTGCTCAAGTCATGGTTCCGGTGTCTGGACACATCTGGTGAAGCCTTGCAGTACTCACCAACTACATGTACCCAAATTGTCATGGTATGTGCTATGCTACATAATATGATCTTGCAAAAACAGCTGCAGCAGGACCAGCATAGGGCTGGGCCAAACAGCCCCCCACCATTGCCAAGGCCATCACAGGCAGAGCGTGACTCAGAGGAGGAACAACCTGAGCCTGCCCCAGTAGGCAGAAGGAGGCGTGCCCAGTATGCCCTGGCCTTGGCAAAGAGGCAATGCATAGCACATACACTGGCTCAGTAGGAACCCTGGGAATGATACCCCTCTGACTCACTCAAATAATAACATGGATGCCTAAAATGACATGACCTGCTCACAAACATGTACAGGGAAGTGTAATATGCGCATCCGACAGAGGCAGCCCTGCAGCACCACCTGAGGCATGAATGCCATGTGTTAAGTAATGTAACACCATGTACTATATGCACACCTGAGCACCCTGACTAACATCCACCCTCACCAAGCATGAAGCCACAAAATGATGATGGGATGATCAAGTGCAATAACTGGCTGAAGTAATGCAGTTAGTCAAAGGGGAGACAATGTGTTTCAGGCTGGGAAGACATGCGGAGCATGACATGATGCACCACCTGCTAGGGGTGGCGTGCACCTATCATTCCATGCCCCATGGATACTGGCAAAGGCTGTCAGTGCCCACAGCATGCCCTGAATAGGTAAGTCTCAAAACACAAACCCACCTTCATAGGTACCACAAGGGATAGGAACCTAGATGTAATGCTACCCAATGCCAGAAGTCTAAACAGCAAGATGTGTGCAGTGTAAACGCACACAGTATGGAGAATGTAGATACCAGTCCTGTAATAGAGAACTGGGTCAAGGCTCACATCAGCACCTTAACACTACCAGGTCACACCTCATACTGTGCTGTACAGCTGCAAAACATGGAACAAGCTACAAAAGGAGGGTGACTAGCAATAAATGTCAAGGATAACCACACCCCCATGTTGGTACCACAACAAGAAGCAGCATGGATTAGCCATGGTCAAATACCAATGGCTAAAACTGCCTCCCAGTATATAGCCTGCTGCAGACTACTGTCCTAATACCAGGAACTGCACCTGGCCTATGTTGGAATACATGAATATATCAAGCCCCCCAAACCACATTATATTGCTTGACTGAAGATACCCAGACACACACTGGGAGCATTATACTAGCACCAACACAGTAGGAGAAAAGTTCCCAGAATCCATAAACCAAAATGCCCAGGAACAACGTACCACTCCCACAAGAGGGGTAAGCATACTGGATGTGATAATCAGCAACATGTGTACTGGATGGCAAGATGATAAGTGTATCCCTCACTGGTAAGACCAGACCATAGAGTAATCACACTGGATATACACATCCCGATCCCAGTCCCTGGTCAGAATACCACAGTGAAAAACATGTGTAAAGCATAGGTTACAGCCCTCCAAACTGATGTTGAATCCATGAAAGGCCCTGTGCAAGTGCAGAATATGGGACACACCGCAGAACATGTTATACAGGCATTCCATGAACACAGCCAGGAATGCTTGGAGTATGCAATCACAAATAACAACAACACACAATGCCATACACGCAGGCATCTGGCATGCTGGACTCCAGCCATTACCAAACCATGCAAGAGAATGAGGAAGCTACCACATGATAGAGCAAACATAAAAAGGGAAGTAATCACTGACCAGTGGTATGGCAATAACATATGTCCACACATGCAATCCACTAAGTCCAGCCACAACAAGTAGAATCTGTGAATCCAGAGGCAATGTGACACCTGTCCCAAGTACACAGACAACCACAACACCCCCCAATAAATACAAATATATGTGATAGATGCAACCATGTATACAAACCAGAGGTTGAGCTCCACCAACTCAGTACTGTCAAAACTAGTCAGGAGGAGAAGGTAACCACATACACCACAAACCCAGTCCCACATAGACCTACCACAACTATAAACCAAACACATAAACACAGAAAAATATTCCCGGAGGCCCTAATTACAAACACACCACACCAACAGAAGCCTCCAAAGCAGATCACAAGCAACCACAACCTTCAAACATAGCACGTGCAACGAATAGTACACAAAGCTGGTGTGCCAGTCACAGGCGAGAAGGAGAAACAACATGCCTGATACAGTTGTAATAGGTGTCTGTATAGGCAGACAGACTGCTGTCCCACTACCAGACTGAACAAGGGAAAGGGTAGAGTAAGCTGTCTGTAGGCTGCCACAAAATGCCACATAACACAAGTACGCAGGTCACCCCAAAGCAAGCAGAAATATGATGCACTCAATGTCCATGCTGGTGTGAATGACCTGAGATGTACCTCCCTGGTCTACATGAAAAGAGACATGGATGATCCCTCTGAGTATGTACCCCAGGCCGGTATGACACTGGCTGTGTGCAGCATCCAACCCTCACCAAGAATGATGCCACAGTACAAACACAGAATGATCATGTTTAACAGCTGGCACAGTTACAGCTGTCAGTCCAAGAGGGTCTAATGTCTGTCTGCTTGAGATGTCAAGCATGACAAGCCATGCTGCTGTTCCAGGGATGGCTTGCACCTGTTACCCCTGTGCATCTGGATACTGGATAAGGCCTTTGCCACCTCCATAGAGCTGTATGTAGGCAAGGCCAAAAAGACTACCCACCACCCTAGAAAACATAAGTGGTAGGAAACATAAGGGTAATGCTGACCAATGCCAGATGCGTAAACTGCAATATGCATGCCCCTGAGGCACTTCCCATTATGGAGAACATTGATGTCTGTGCAGTGACAGAAGCCTGCTGCAAGCCTAGTGATAGCACACCAGCACTACTAGGTTATACCACATATCATGTGTTATGGCCCCAACACCTGCACCAAAACATCAAAGGAGGGTGAGTATCCATATGCAGCACAGACACCCATATGGCCAGGTAACTGACAATGCACAAAGCAGTGGAGACCACCCATGTGCACCTAAGTGTAGTCCAAACTGCTGTACAGTCTGTAGCATGTGACAGACCACACTCTCACACACAAGAACTCCACCCAGACATCCTGAAGACACTGGACAGTATGAATGTCCCACCAAATACCAGACAAGGTACACACAAATTACCACATAGGTGGCAAACCATTATGTATGCAAGGAGTAATCAGGGACCTAGGGACACAAGTCGACAGTAATCTGTCATGTGACACTCACAATGCCAATGTGGCTAGGAAGACTGTCGATATTGGACACCGTATCATGAAAGGATTCACATCTACATCAACAGAGGTCACTGTGCCGCTGTACTGTTCCCTTATCAGACCCATAATCTAGTACATTGACTCATATGGGATGTACCGTACGTGACACCTTCAGCGGTTCGGAAGACCTCATAGTTACCCCACCAAGAGGATAAAGGGTGTGAAATATATGTCATATGCTGCCTGGCTGTAGACACCCCAGCTGAATGCAGTCACAGACTGCCTACACAGAGGCATTGTATGTCTGTTGTACAAGGCCATGTCCAACACAGGAATAATGGACATGCTCCACCACAGGAAATCAAAGCCATTGGAGCTGTGAGAGTGACAGATGTCAGCCTCAACACATAATGAAATAAGATGTGCTGGAGGGACAGATACGTAACCCAGAGGCTCCCCACACCCAGAAACAGGATCCCAATCCATGTTAGGCAGAGCCCCTCACTGACACCCCTCAACAGGAATATTGCCAAGTGGATGGATGATCGTACATGTATACTGGGGACTTCACTGTGTCACGACCAGACAGAGGCACAGTAAAGAAATTCATAAATGGCCATAATAGAAACATAGCATGGGGTGGCGAAGACACACACACTCTGGCTAGGCTTACTAATGCCCTAGGGTGGATAGCCTAGTATGAACCCATGAACCTATGAAGATACAAAATGTACAGGACACTAAGGATAATCACAAGGCTTACCTAACTGATGGTAGGAACCATGTTGGGCATCCACAGATATGCTCTGAATCACACAGATATTACAAACAACATACCAAACACACACACATATTGCTAACATACAACCTGACAGGTGCAGTGCAACCCCCCCCCCAGAGTGCAAAATATCTATCCCAGCAGACTGCTGGTCCCCTGACATTGCAGATGCTGAGGTAACAGCCATCATCTGCAAAGCAAAACACACAGCAGCAAAGGTATGTGATGGTGTCCTGGGCTGAGGCCAACATGGACTCCAAGAATAATGGAATGCCAAATCACACTACTGCCCAATGTCAGCCTTACCACAGGATATGTACCCAAAGAGCAGTGTACAACAACAGTGGTCCTTCACAACAAAGGTGTTGCCTGAATGGATACTGCAAACTACCACCCCAGGATCCTGACAAGCTTGGTCTGCACAGCTATGGAAAGGATCAGTATGTACCGCAGACAGAAGGCTATTGTGGACCTACTGATACTGGGCCCTACACAGTGTGGCTGTAGTAACTGCAGATCCTGCCCCTAAACATGTTTGACCCATTTGAAGCAGTCATTAAGGTCATTGATGAGGGCAATGTGGTCCACACAGCGTAGCTGGACCGTACACATGCTTCTAGACAATAACGTACGAGTTCAGTATGGATATGTTCACCAGCTTAAATATATACCCCTATGTCAGTAGAGGGGTTGCAAACCAGACCAAGGACAGAACTGACATGGTCAGACATGCCGCATCCATGTCAGACTACAAAGCAGATATGAGTGGCATCCCACAAGGCCTGGTCCTGGCTCCCCCCCTTCTGTATATATGTCCCATAGGTATAGGCCAACATGGAAGGACTGTGACTGAACATGTATGCAGAGGAGTACAAACAGCCCACCATATCCGACCCCCAGCTGACACAAGCAACCCACAAAAGGGCCACCTACAAACAGACAACTGGAGCCATAGCCATGTCAGCAAACTAATTGCAGAACGGTGTATAGACAACCACTGTGGATATACAGTAAGTGCCCACAAATTACCACACAGGTGTTAACCCATGAAGTACCTAACATGTAATGTGAGACCTGGGTACAAAAGGTGATAGATATCCTGCACTGGACAAACATGTGGCTGTAGTGTTCACAGAAACATATACTATATACCCACCCATTCATGAAGGTTGGCAGATGTAGATAAGGGGATGTCACTGTGGCTCTGCAGTCATCCTCCATCAGCGTCACAATTGACTACAATAGCCCCTGTGGGATATACCTCAGCAGGCACCTCCATCCACTGTAAAGTCCACAACAGTACCCCACCAGGAGTAGCAAAGAGCATGAACAGATGCCATGTGTTGCCTGCGTAAACAAACTGCAGCCCCACACACTGCCATACTGCCCAGCTACAGGCAAGCTGTGCCTGATGTATGAAGCCATGTCCAACCTGGAATCAATGAACATGCTGCACCTTGTACAATCTGAATGGCAGTGAGCTATGCACATGAGAGACCTGAACCCCAGCACTGACATACATAGGACAAGCTGTACAGAATGATCCATAACACAGAAGGCACCCCCACTTTTCAGTAAACTCCTGGTACAGGTCAGCCAGAGAGTCACTTATCAACACCCCTCAAGAGGAATCCTGATGAGTGGATGGAAGATGGTAGGCTAACCCTGGGTATCACTGTTATGTCAGAGGTAGTCAGAGGCACAGTATACTAACCATGACATATGTCATGGCAAACTCCAGTTACAATGTGTGTCGAAGGACAAACACACCCTGTGACTAGCATCAGAAATGGCCTAGGGAACATCGCTAGTGTTTGCCAATGTCCACCCATGTTGTGGAATACACTACCAATGTTGGACAAGCCTGGTGTAGGTAGTCCATATCTGAACATAATGCAACATGGTCATATGTGCACAACTGGCCCCTACACAGTCTGTTGTGCTCACTATGAAGATGTCAAGCAGTCATAGGACTAAAGCCCAGGATACTGTCCACCACAGTGAAAGTACTGAACCAGTACACTATACGGTACTACAGTGTTAGGTCATTATGAAAGTATGTTGAGAACTGTCTGCAAAGTATCCCATGCAATCCCTGCAGGCACAGTATAATCCCTGTTGTGGCAGACACGAAGCAGTTGGCCAGTTAGTACACAACATGACACCCAACACACAACCATAAACGTGAGATATTGTTGAAGTTCACACACACCCAAATATGTGGTGGACTTCAGAGTGCAACATATGGAAAGCTCACACTGGGCATGCTCGCACACTTTGATAAATGAGGCATATGTCAGACAACATGCCATGGAAAGGCTGAAGTGGGCATGCTCACACACTTAGGCCATATCTCTGTTTAGCAGTTGGCCACACATATCTGGTATTTGTACGTGTCAGTCCAGGAACCAACCACAACACAGCAATCTGCCCAGTGCACACAGTAAATGACTACAGAGACATAAGTGATATAGTGGATCGCCGTCATATGCAAACATCTTCCACAGATACACAAGTTGGTCATAGGAACAGGGAATGCTATGGCAATAAAGACCTGCAAACAGTAGAACAGCACAACAAATATTGTGCATCCGACAATTGAACATATGGGTGTAGAGGTCAATACTAGGCTTGTTGCCCTAGGGAATGACAGCTCAGCCAGAGTGTGCTTGGCATCTGCATCCCCAGTACAGTAGGCTACTGTGCCACTGTAAAGTAGGTCACAGAAGGCAACATGTGAGGCTAGTGAGCTGTGCCTCTGTCAAGAAGGGGCACCATGGAGGTCCCAGGGACTGAATGTGCTAAGCCACAGCCATGTTGTCGGTGTGTGCTGGAAGAGGGTTGCTGAGGATCTCTGACAGTAAGTGTCCGTCAATAACAGACTGAGGGGAGCCCTATCTGCATTCTCTGGACAATTCCACTGTCAACACTGTGTTGTAATAATTATGTGTGAATGAAGTGCCGTGCCAGAACTGTTCACAGATGTCCTCCCTCTGTGGGCTACAGCTCTGCAATGTATTAGCTCACTCTGTCTGTTGTACGGCTCATATATGGCTGGTGTACACCTGACAGGTGTCTTGTTGTGGAGCAGTCATGGGTATATGTGGGATAGCATGATCAATGCAAACCATACACATGCTCATAGAATGCAATTGACAAGGATTATGCTGAGTGGCCAGTATAGTCCCCCAGCATGGGTCCTCTGAAGTCGTCCACCCCAGTCTTCACAAGTGTAGAGTCTGCTTGTGCTAAATACAGTTTGTGTGCAGTGACAATCTTGCCTGGGGGTGGAGATGGGATATGGATGTCCAGGGAAAGGTGGGTATTGTCAGATATCAACAATGGTGGTCTACCTCTGGTGTGGAACACTGAGTACCCACGTTGCAGATGGACAGGTGCAATATGTATTCCCCCATGTGGCTGTGGTGTGTGGTTCTGCCATAGCACATGGACCCACAAATTGTAGTGGCTGTAGGGTAAAGTGGTAGAGGCCTGAGTAGTTCTCACACACAATATGCCTGTACCTGATGTTAACAACTGGAATGGTGTATGTGAACACCTGCATATCCCGGCACTGTTCCCAGGGAAGCTAAGTGTGTGTCCTGGATGTGGGTGTGGTGTTCTGGACTGGTTGTGTTGTGTGTTACAGGTCCTGTGGTCACAAAGCATGGTATAGAACATAACCTGCCAGTGCGATGTGCATATCTGACCCTGACGTAGATGGCTGCAAATGCATATACATGCTATCCCCCACCTGACAGGTAGTACTACATGTACATGCCTCTGTAGAAATAAAGATGTCAGCACCCTATAAATACTGCAGGTGCAGAACAGATGCCCAGTAATTTGGATAGTGCGCTCTGCTAATGCGTCTCCCTCAAGTGTCATAATATAGTTAGGTAGGGGTTTGAATCCTGCAAATGCTCAGTGTGGGTGGGTGAGTGGGGTTTGTGTGTGTAAAAGGCTGTGAGAGGGAAATGTCCCTTTTGGCAACTGGGAAAACACACTACAGGATGCACATTCCCCTTTCTAAACACTGATGATGTCAGCACCCTATAAGTACAGCAGGAGAAGGGAAACCTCCCAGTAATGCGAATAGCGCGCTCTGCAAATGCGTCCGTCTCGAGTGTCAAAACATAGTTAGGTAGTGGTTTGAATCCTGCAAATGCTCAGTGTGTGTGGAGGGGGTTAGTGTGTGTGCAAGTCTGTATGAAGGAAATATCCCTTTTGGCAACTAGGAGAACACACGACAGGATGCACATTCCCCTTTCTAAACACTGATGATGTCAGCACCCTATAAGTACAGCAGGAGAAGAGAAACCTTCCAGTAATGCGAATAGCGCGCTCTGCTAATGCGTCCGTCTCAAGTGTCATAACATAGTTAGATAGGGGTTTGAATCCTGCAAATGCTCAGTGTGTGGGGAGGGGGTTAGTGTGTGTGCAAGTCTGTGTGAGGAAAATGTCCCTTTTGGCATCTGTGAAAGCACTCTACAGGATGCACATTCCCCTATCTCAGCACGGATGATGTCAGCACCCTATAAGTACATCAGGAGAAGGGAAACCTCCCAGTAATTCGAATAGCGCACTCTGCTAATGTGTCTCTCCCGAGTGTCATAATATAGTTAGGTAGGAGTTTGAAACCTGTAAATGGCATGTGTGTGTGTTTGGATGTGGGGTCTCTGTGTGTGTGCAATTATGTATGAATAACATGTGCTTTTTTGAAATCAGGAGATCACACTACATGATGCACATTACCCTTTCCAAACAGTGATGATGACAGCACCCTATACATACAGCTGGAGAAGAGACATCTACCAGTAATCAGAATAGCGCAACCTGCTACAGCGTCACTCTCAAGTGCCATAACATATGTAGGTAGAGGTTTGAAACTTGCAAGTGTGTGTGTGTTTGGATGTGGGGAGTTTGTGTGTGTGCATTTTTGTACGAAAAACATGTTAGTTTTGGCAATCAGGAGATCACACTACCTGATGCACATTACCCCTTCAAAATACTGATGATGTCAGCACCCTATAAGTACAGCCAGAGAAGAAGAACCATCTAGTAATCCGAATAGTGCACTTTGCTAATGTGTCTCTCTCATGTGTCGTGACCTAGTTAGGTAGGGGTATAAATCCTGCAAATGGCAAGTGTGCGTGTGTGTGTGTGGGGGTAGTAGGGTGTGTGTAAATGCAAGTGTGAGAGAACAGATCCTTTTGGCAAATACTACAATACACCAGATGCTGCATATTCCCCCAGTAAACACAGGGGATGTCACCACACTATCAGCACAGCCAAACAGGGCTAGTTGGCCAGTAATGCCAATAGTGCGCTCTGCTACTGGGTCTATTACCATTGTCAGAGTACAGATAGGTATGTTTTGGTAACCCACAACTGCCACGTGTGGTTGTGTCACACATTATGACCTTGTGTGGGTCTTTGTGCATAACAATGCATGCCATTGCCTAAACCAGCAATGGCATTGCACACATGATGTATGTATGTGACACATACACATAAATACCTGTGACCTGCAGTAGTTACCATGTCTGACACATGCCTCGAGTGGATAAATGGTATTTGCAATGTATACCAATATGACTGTGTCTTACTGTGCAGGGGCCGCACGCGGTATATGTCTATACAGTGTGTGTGTATATTGTAAAATACCTACAGCAGGGGATACACATCTGGTCTGGGCCATATAGTCTACATGTAGTCGATGTACAGGTGCTGCATGTTCCCACCTGTTGTGGGAGTGGTAACATGTCATTCCACTGCAATTCAGTGACCACATGCTGTGAACCCTTCAACTAGTGTGTTATAGCTACAGTAATGCTCACGCACAATGTTTGGCTGGATGCAGTCCAGCCATATAAAGACAGTTCTTGAGACTGTCATATTGCCAGTGTTGTTATGGAGGATAGGTGGTTTTCCTGTGTATGGGAGGGTTGTGTGTGCCAGGCTATGAACCAGATGGCAGTCCGACACACTGTTAGCTGCAAATGATTAGGCCCTGATGCTTTGTGCTGTGCCAACAACCTGGAGGTGTGTGTATCTGTGGTGCCTTGGGATACCACCCCCCTGTCCATGTGTGTTACATGTGTTAGGGGACGACAGGCATGGTATGAGGCATAACCTGTCAGTGATGGGTTACACCTGTGAGCCATGAATCAGGACTCTGGTACTGCACAGACATTGCAGTTCACCGTGCTGAGGACAGTGTCCAGTGCATGCATCTTGCGGTGTACACTGCTGGTGTTGTGTAGCAGCACTGTTAGTGTCCTAACCTCTGTGATACCCGCGGAGGTGGCTATGTAATCTGTGTCCTGCAGCATAAGGCAGTATGTGTGCATCAAGGAGCTTCGCCAATATACATCGGGCCATGGGTGTCATGTGCAAGCTGACCCTTGCACATCATTGTGGCTTCCCTAGCATGTAAGCACACGTTGACAGCCAGCGGATACCCTATGAATGACATTGGAGACTGAGCAGAATGTAGCCATACAACACCCTTCCTACATATAGTGGTAGCATACCTGGTGAGGGTATGTTGGCAACCAAGATCAGGCTCATACTGGCCCGTGCCACATGCTGAGAGATCCATTCTATGTTCCCTATCATGTAGTCCAGGGAGGTATGTCTCAGGTCATCCATAGTGGCATGGTCAATGAGTGAGTCATATGTGTCCATGCCTCTGACTGACCTGTATGCATGTGTTCTGTGGTGGACCATAGTGCCCCTGAGGCATATCACTGTGACCTTCACCAGATACAGCCTGTTGAGCGGGACCCCAGTGCAGCACCCAAGACAGGTACCTGACACATCTGTAGCAGGTGTGTTGTGTAGCCCTACAGGCTGTGAGTGTGTGGCACACGGGATGTGTGTGCCATGTGTGGCATGTGCTCTGTTCGATGGAACATATGCCTGTGTGCCAGCTGCGGAGGTGTGTGATGCTCAGGCAGGATGCTATTCTGAGTCCCCACGTATGCCCCAGTGTGTTCAGCATGCTGTCAGTGCGTGTCTATGTCTGACTTGTATTGTAGTCACTGTAATATGACATGCCACCTGACAGGGTATGGCGTTACTGGGTTCAGAGAGCTCAGTCCCCAGATTGGCTATGTGGTGGCATCCCACACATGTGTTGTACATTCCTGGCCAAGGGTGATGGCTGACTGCATACATGTGGCAGCTGTGACATTGCCACATGACTCACATAAACCACAACTGGACCATAGAGGTGATTCACAGGTTACCTTTGCACATGCTACCCTAGTAGTGTGATTGCCATGGTGAGTACCAACACATAGGGTCAATGGGAAACAACATACTGAAGGTGTGTATGTGTGGGTGTACTGCTACTGTTTCATAGCACTGGCATATATGATTGCACACGTGGGTAAATGCCAGGTAAGACATGTGCAATGTGTCACAGGCAACGTACATGCGAACAGGACGGACAGTGATGTTCTGTCATGTGTAAACTTAACATACGTATCGTACGCTATGCAGATGTCACTGTAACTCTGCATTGCAGGTGTAAGCAGTGTTCCAGGGAACCCCAAGTGAACATGCATGCAAACAAAGCTACAGTAAGCAGGGCTGGAAGTAGTTCATTGTACAACAAAGAAGGGGTAACACTAACAGTAAGTAACAATGCAAATATGTAGGCACTATCAACATGTACCCAGGAATACACAGCGCAGATGCCCATGGTAGAACTGATATTATGTCATAGTTAATTGTTATTTGGATTACATTGGTACTGCACACATATCAACATGCGCAAACATCCACATTGCATAGTCGTTGTGGGCAACTTGACACCATTACTGTACATGTCCACCATTGCATATCACTACTTTCGTTAGCTTCCCCCCTGTGCTACCCATGTATGCGGCTATCTGTTGACATCCTTACCACCGGCATGCAATTATGTGCAGCTGTTACACTTTGGTATGTACTATGGGTGCAGATGACAATTCAGGACATTCATACGGTTACTGCATCAGGCATGCTGGGATATACACACAGTCATATCAGCACACTGTACTGTTACCAACATGATACTACTAATACACTTCTATGTAGTCACCCTGTGCATCAGCAACGTGTTTACCTGTTCCCGCAATGATGTTGGAGATTGCAGGAGGTGGCACAGTGTCATCATATGCACAGGGTGTGAATTAGGTATGCCTGAGTCTGCCACTGATACCACCAATTGACATGTGTGTGTATGTGTGTTGGTGAGGGGCAGCAGTACAGGGTGGGGCAGTGCTGGTGCAGTGTGTGCATGTATGTGGTCGCCCTAGGTGTTAACATTTCGCATGTGTGTATGCACGCACACAGTTCCACCTCATGGCTGCCATATACAGGGGTTTGTGGACAGCCAGCACCTGGCAGGTCATACAGATCAGTGTCTGTGGGCACGGACACGGTACCTGTGCCTGGCAGGGGTGCTATGGACCGTATGCAGTACTAAGCCAGACTGGGTACTGTCATCAGAAGCGGGAGTGTGTTGACTGGACACAGGTCCCTGTTGGGACTGTCCAGAGCCACGTGCATGTGGTCTCCTGGGGCGTTCCGATGACAGCACAGACCCAGCATTGCTGGGGCTGCTGCTGGCACTATGGGGGCATGCGCCGGCCTGTTGTCGTCCGCACCAACTGCCAGCTGCTGCTGTTGCTGGCATACGGCCACGTCGATGCCGCAACCGCCCACCATTGCCCTGGCTCATGGACATTTGGTTGTGGAACTGCTGTAATATGTCCCCACAACATCTGTCTATGACATCAGTGAAATTACGGATAGCATCCGCGATGTCACGCATACCGTCACTCATGGCTGTGTGACATGCTCTCAGCTCCCACAGACCCTGTCTGGTGTACCTTTCCATACGCGACTGTGCCTGCATGACAGCCTGAAACATAGCTGAGGTTGACAGACCTCTTTGGGCACGTCTGCCAGAGGCAGTACGCCCACGGATGCTCCCACGAGAACCCATGGGCAACTGTCTGTGTGGTACCATCACAGGACCCTGCCCATGGCTGCTGTGTGGGGAAGCATGTGCCACAGGTACCACATTACCCTGGTCAATGCCCACTGTATCCTGTCCATCACCTAGGGACAATGGTGACAAAGGATGTACTGGCAGGATGACTGTGCGCAATGATGGGGTTGACAGCTGTGTACTGTCAATTGGCTGACCAATGGCAGACCCTGATACACCTTCCTGTACCATTACACAGATATCATCATTACCAGTACCTGTGGCACCAGATTCAGGTTCCCTGCTGCAGGACCCCAGAGCAGCACCAGAACCTGTGGGAGGAAGACAGGAAACACAGTTTACAGTGTCCACACATTGTTACCAGTGATGCACTTATGCACACATGCACACATGCACACATGCACACATGCACACATGCACACATGGACACAGGCACACATGCAGACATGCACACGTGGACACATGCACACAGGCACACATGCACACATGCACACAGGCACACATGCACACATGCAGACATGCACACGTGGACACATGCACACGTGGACACATGCACACATGCACATGTGGACACATGCACACATGGACACATGCACACATGCACACGTGGACACATGCACACATGGACACATGCACACATGCACACGTGTACACATGCACACGTGCACACGTGGACACAGGCACACATGCACACATGCACACATGCACATGTGGACACAGGCACACATGCACACATGCACACGTGGACACAGGCACACCTGCACACATGCACACATGCACACATGGGCACAGGCACACATGCACACATGCACACGTGGACACAGGCACACCTGCACACATGGACACATGCACACATGCACATGTGGTCATGTGTACACATGCACACGTGGACACAGGCACACATGCACACATGCACACGTGGACACAGGCACACATGCACACATGCACACTTGGACACAGGCACACCTGTACACATGCACACATGCACACCCCACAGTATACACACAGAGCACTACTGAGTTACACTAGTGTTACTAGCACTATCAGGACTATTATAGGTATTGTTAAACACACTCACCAGCATGGATGGCCTGCCTTGCTGTAACCCCGGAGGGACCTGCAGAAATGATGAGATTAATGTCAGTGGGCACAACTGTGCCATTGCTACTGCATATGATACAGTGCAGTAGTACACCAGTTGCCTTTCACACGTCAGCTGCTGATATTGCCAATATCACACATGCACAATTACATACTATGATGACAGCTACATACCATGGACACACCTTACACATGCATAAACTAACAGTGTACAGAACAGTGAAGTGTACATATGGCATATTACCTGCACGCTCCATGTTGTGCTGCTGTGTGGATCCAGCCTCCATCATGATGCAGGTGTATTGCTGTTGCTGTTCCGGGGCTGGAGCCACAACACTTAGGAGTAGCCCCTCCAGTCTGGTGAGGGGGTGTGGCCACCCCACCTCCTGTGGCAACCTGTTGCCTGTGGATATCCGACGCACGCTGATGGACATTTCTGATTAAATCACTGCAGTGATATCGTACATGCTCATATGTCCTATTATGCGTGCCAATGTCATTTACCCTATGGACAAGGTCTTGCCACAGTGCAGCCCTCTCCTGCTGATTCTGACTGGTGCGGGAAAACAGTATGTCATACTCCCGCACCAGGCTCTGGTGTATCTCCTCATCTTCTGCTGCAGAGTAGGCGGGATTACGCTGACACGCCATCTCCCTGGAAGAGAACACAAACAGGATATCAGCAGACTATGTCAGCAATATATGGCACACATACTATACATGATACTCATGTGTAGTGATATACTACTACTCCCATATGTTGCATGTGTGTGTCTCGTGGTGGATACACAAGTACATGGCCAGATATCAGTGCTCAGCCAACACCTGTGCAACAATACCTGCCACATTCCACACAACATAGTAGCATGCCCCATCGGTCAGCACACACTGACAGGTCCAATGCACAACCTCACTCTGGGGGTTCATCCCAAGGTACTGTATGTGGGATGCCATCCACTGGTGTGATGTGGACACAAGTTACTCGGCCTGGATATACATATCCCACCACCACCACCAGCACAGTAGACTACTATTGATATGTATGTGATTAGACAGTTATTCACTTGTTAGGACTGAGATGGTATCCATGCAGCACACTGGGCCAGTGGAAGCCACAACCCACACTGCTGACCCCTTTGCAAATGCTTACCACGGACATCCCACAGATTGCATGGAACTTGCACATACATTTCTAACCCAGACCCTATGCACAAAGGTTAGGCATCCTGTCCGGTGGACCCCAGACAGAGGCAGATTGTATAACAATAGCAGGAGGCTACTGCAGGACAGAGCAGATTTACATTAAGGGAAGGCATCTGTGGTCAGCACTGGTACTACGCTACGGTCTCTCATAACAACGGCCACAGCCTACTCTGGGAGGGAAATGGCCACAAACACTATGGATAACCACAAGGCCTTCTTCAGTTATGTTACACATATGGACCAAATGCCTCAGATATGCTCTGCATTAATACACACCTACTTAACATTCACCAAACACACAGATATTGGCAACATTCTTGCAGACAGGTTCGGTGCAGGTATCCCTCCTTCTCGCCCACCAGTTGAAATACTTATCACAGCTGTATGTAACCTCCCTATCATCTCACATGTCCAGGTGAGGGCCGCCCTCAGCAAAGCAGAACACACAGCATCACTGTGACCTGATGGTATCCCTGGATGTATGCTACATGCACTCCAAGAGGACATACAACCACATATAAGACTGATAATTAATCTTGGCCGTACTACAGGATATGTACCTGGACACTGGCATACAGCAACAGTGGTCCCACACCACTAAGGAGGCACTTCTACTGACCCTGGGAACTACCACATCATATGCATAACCGGCCTGGTCTGCTAAGCTATGGAATTATTCAGTATGGGATGCATATGCAGTGATATCGGGTACCTGCAGACACTTGTTCCCATACAGTTTGCCTTTGTGATGGGCTGATCCTGCCTTTTGAACCAGGCTGACCTTTCAAAACAGTCACTACAGCCATTGCTGAAGGCAACGCACAGACAACTGCTGCCAGGATCATGGCCTAACACTGATTGACATGTAATGTATAGTCATCCCCTTTTGGTGGAACTACGTACACACAACATATCACATGGACATACCTATAGATACAGACCTATGACACATTTGGAGGGTTCACAGTATGCAGACTATTAACCTGCTACTTTGCATTACCTGTGTTTGTCGCAGCTGGTTGCGTTACCACTGCTTCTGCTTCCTGCTGCTACTGTCACTGCTGACAGCTTAGAGCCACAGTGTGTAGCGTGTTTTTTTTTTTTTTTTTTTTTTTTTCTCTGTCTCTGTCTGTCTCTCTCCCTCTGTCTGCTTCCAGACAGTGCAATGAATGTATTGCATGTGTGGAGTGTTAGTACAGGATGCTTTTGTAGGTATCTGCATAGGTCCATGTGATGGCCTCTGCACCAATTGTAAACAAGCATTTGCTAATTGCATGCAGCCAGTTGTGTACTGATTGCAGTTCTCACTGTGATTTCAGGACAGTGCTATAAAAGGGTATGTGAGATAGGCGTTGCCCTTTCAGATTGTAAGGGCGGGGACCATGCTGGTATGCTGTGGACACTGTTCTGTGATTGTAAAGGTTAGTATCTCTCTCATGATTCAGGCTGTGTTGTAGATTCACATTTCTCCATTCCTCTCTCCTGTTCCCTGTAGTAAGTGTGTATGCACAATGACACCTACAACTATATATAGATATAAACAAATAAACAAATAAATCCGATAAGAAGAACAAAAAATAATCCAAGGAAGGAAGAACGTGGATGCCAAGCCAAAAAATCTACAAATAGTTGAAACTTGACCAGTGTTGAAATTTGTTTTTAATGTTAATAAACTACGTATGGCCTCAACTCCCTCATCATGAGGTATACATGTGTATAAAGAGGTGATGTCTAAGGTGAAAATGACATCACTGTTGGGATTAAAAAGTTTCATGTCTGTGAAGTCTTTCAACTTACTAAGAAAGTGCCAGGAATCCTTGATAAAAGATTCCTGCTGAGAAACTATTGGCCCTAGAGTGGCATCTATCACTAGGGAAATGTCTTCGGTGACCGAATGTGGAGAAGACACTATTGGTCTAAAAGGAGGGTCATGAAAACATTTGTGAATTTTATGTATTCCAAAAAGAATACCTATTCTAGGTTTGTTAACTACACAAAACTCATGAACTTCAAGATCGATCTCCCCTGTCATTAATGCATCATATAAAAAAGAATGAATTAATCTGATCTTCTTATTTATATCAAATAAAGATACAACTTCATATTCTTGTTCATTATTTAATAAATCTAACATCTTGTGTTTGTAAGCTTCCTGTGTCATTATCACTATGTTCCCTCCTTTATCGCTTCTCATGAATCTTAATGTTTGATTTTTCTTACGTAGGTTGTAAAAGGCTTTCCTTTCATCATTACTTAAATTATTAATGTTGTTGGTACATTTGATAATTTTTTCCACTTCCTGTATGCAAACTTCTTCAAAGAATCTTAAAGTATAATTTAACTGGGGATTGTGCGTTGAGGGTTTAATTAAAACTTTAGTTGGTAAGGAAATGTCATTTAACAAGTACTGTAAATTCAATCTCCTAACGTACTTTTAATGTCAACTACGGTTTTACCGTAGTCGGCTCTAATGGTTGGAACAAAGTTGAATCCAAATTTCAAAACTTTCAATTCATTAGAATTAAATTCCACTTCAGTTAAATTAATTATATCAAAATTATTGTTGTTTAAATTCAAGTCTCTTCTCCTGAGGAACTTGATCCCAAGAATGTCCGGCTTCTCGTCAAAATGGTCTTCTTTTGAAAAGGAGTCTTTTTCATAAAAAAATTAGAAGAAGAAGTAGTCACAGGGTTGCTACCCGCTTTGTTTTTCGCACCAACATCATTGAGCGTGGGTGCATCTTTGTCTGAACTCAAACACACTGACGCTGCACTGATATTATCATTGTCTTTAACTAATACAGTGTTTGCTGCATTAATAGTGTCACCCTTAGATGGTTCATTGAACCGTTTATGTAATGGTTCACTATTGTTGGAAACTGCCAGAGTGGTGCCTGTGACAACGGAACTATAACCGCGTCTGTTGTTATCAAGACCTGCAGTAAATTTAAAGTTTTTCTCTTTGCCGCGTTGTACAAAATGGTTGTATGCAGTCTGGGTCTCATAAGACCCTATGTCACGCAACAATTTAGAATGTTTTCTATTAATAACTTCATTAGAATGTCTTTCAACCTCTTCGGTAATCTTCTCAAAACATTCCACTTGTTTTTTGCTATCTACCAACAAGTTCTTGAGTTGTAACTCGATCTTGTTGATGTCATCTTTTAAAATCTCCATTTTAATAAGATTATTGTCTATCAAGAGCTTTAAAAAGGACAGTCCCGCATCATTGAAAAAATTGACCAGGTTGTTAAACATTGGATCACTAAACTGAACACCGTTGGGGCACTTAAAAAATCTGAGCCCCTTCGGAACAATATTCAGTTCTATACATCGTTCAAAGTAACAATTCTCAATGTAAAGTGAACGGTACCTTATCAGTAAATTGTTCAGAATGTCACTTTTCTTATTTATTTCCTCGTTGTTATTAGATGAAGAGAAAACGGAATACTTTCCGAACGGGTTATTGAAACAATCCATCATCGGTTTCACGCCAGGCGCATTATGCTGATGTAATTGTTGCCTAATGCTGGCGACTTGTTTCTCAGTGCGTGCTGTAGAAATGTGATCTTCATGAATTTCAATGACTGTGTCAAGTTCTTTAAAAGATCCAGTAGGACTGGAGGCATTCGCCGCTGTAGATTCAGTTGAAGCCTTCGCTACCAAAAAGTTTAAAGAATTTTGAATGTTAATTAAAGTTGCCAACAAAACATCATTGCTCTCCGTAGTAGTAGTAGTTGTAGTTCCCGGTGTGGGATGGATGCTAAGATTAAGCAATTGTTCATTGCTCTCCTCAGCCATGGATAAACAGTAATGGAATAAACAAATAAACAAATAAATCCGATAAGAAGAACAAAAAATAATCCAAGGAAGGAAGAACGTGGATGCCAAGCCAAAAAATCTACAAATAGTTGAAACTTGACCAGTGTTGAAATTTGTTTTTAATGTTAATAAACTACGTATGGCCTCAACTCCCTCATCAGAATATGAAGTTGTATCTTTATTTGATATAAATAAGAAGATCAGATTAATTCATTCTTTTTTATATGATGCATTAATGACAGGGGAGATCGATCTTGAAGTTCATGAGTTTTGTGTAGTTAACAAACCTAGAATAGGTATTCTTTTTGGAATACCTAAAATTCACAAATGTTTTCATGACCCTCCTTTTAGACCAATAGTGTCTTCTCCACATTCGGTCACCGAAGGCATTTCCCTAGTGATAGATGCCACTCTAGGGCCAATAGTTTCTCAGCAGGAATCTTTTATCAAGGATTCCTGGCACTTTCTTAGTAAGTTGAAAGACTTCACAGACATGAAACTTTTTAATCCCAACAGTGATGTCATTTTCACCTTAGACATCACCTCTTTATACACATGTATACCTCATGATGAGGGAGTTGAGGCCATATGTAGTTTATTAACATTAAAAACAAATTTCAACACTGGTCAAGTTTCAACTATTTGTAGATTTTTTGGCTTGGCATCCACGTTCTTCCTTCCTTGGATTATTTTTTGTTCTTCTTATCGGATTTATTTGTTTATTTGTTTATTCCATTACTGTTTATCCATGGCTGAGGAGAGCGATGAACAATTGCTTAATCTTAGCATCCATCCCACACCGGGAACTACAACTACTACTACTACGGAGAGCAATGATGTTTTGTTGGCAACTTTAATTAACATTCAAAATTCTTTAAACTTTTTGGTAGCAAAGGCTTCAACTGAATCTACAGTGGCGAACGCCTCCAGTCCTACTGGATCTTTTAAAGAACTTGACACAGTCATTGAAATTCATGAAGATCACATTTCTACAGCACGCACTGAGAAACAAGTCGCCAGCATTAGGCAACAATTACATCAGCATAATGCGCCTGGCGTGAAACCGATGATGGATTGTTTCAATAACCCGTTCGGAAAGTATTCCGTTTTCTCTTCATCTAATAACAACGAGGAAATAAATAAGAAAAGTGATGTTCTGAACAATTTACTGAAAAGGTACCGTTCACTTTACATTGAGAATTGTTACTTTGAACGATGTATAGAATTGAATATTGTTCCGAAGGGGCTCAGATTTTTTAAGTGCCCCAACGGTGTTCAGTTGGGTGATCCAATGTTTAACAACCTGGTCAATTTTTTCAATGATGCGGGACTGTCCTTTTTAAAGCTCTTGATAGACAATAATCTTATTAAAATGGAGATTTTAAAAGATGACATCAACAAGATTGGTTTACAACTCAAGAACTTGTTGGTAGATAGCAAAAAACAAGTGGAATGTTTTGAGAAGATTACCGAAGAGGTTGAAAGACATTCTAATGAAGTTATTAATAGAAAACATTCTAAATTGTTGCGTGACATAGGGTCTTATGAGACCCAGACTGCATACAACCATTTTGTACAACGCGGCAAAGAGAAAAACTTTAAATTTACTGCAGGTCTTGATAACAACAGACGCGGTTATAGTTTCTTGTCACAGGCACCACTCTGGCAGTTTCCAACAATAGTGAACCATTACATAAATGGTTCAATGAACCATCTAAGGGTGACACTATTAATGCAGCAAACACTGTATTAGTTAAAGACAATGATAATATCAGTGCAGCGTCAGTGTGTTTGAGTTCAGACAAAGATGCACCCGCGCTCAATGACGTTGGTGCGAAAAACAAAGCGGGTAGCAACCCTGTGACTACTTCTTCTTCTAATTTTTTTATGAAAAAGACTCCTTTTCAAAAGAAGACCATTTTGACGAGAAGCCGGACATTCTTGGGATCAAGTTCCTCAGGAGAAGAGACTTGAATTTAAACAACAATAATTTTGATATAATTAATTTAACTGAAGTGGAATTTAATTCTAATGAATTGAAAGTTTTGAAATTTGGATTCAACTTTGTTCCAACCATTAGAGCCGACTACGGTAAAACCGTAGTTGACATTAAAAAGTACGTTAGGAGATTGAATTTACAGTACTTGTTAAATGACATTTCCTTACCAACTAAAGTTTTAATTAAACCCTCAACGTACAATCCCCAGTTAAATTATACTTTAAGATTCTTTGAAGAAGTTTGCATACAGGAAGTGGAAAAAATTATCAAATGTACCAACAACATTAATAATTTAAGTAATGATGAAAGGAAAGCCTTTTACAACCTACGTAAGAAAAATCAAACATTAAGATTCATGAGAAGCGATAAAGGAGGGAACATAGTGATAATGACACAGGAAGCTTACAAACACAAGATGTTAGATTTATTAAATAATGAACAAGAATATGAAGTTGTATCTTTATTTGATATAAATAAGAAGATCAGATTAATTCATTCTTTTTTATATGATGCATTAATGACAGGGGAGATCGATCTTGAAGTTCATGAGTTTTGTGTAGTTAACAAACCTAGAATAGGTATTCTTTTTGGAATACCTAAAATTCACAAATGTTTTCATGACCCTCCTTTTAGACCAATAGTGTCTTCTCCACATTCGGTCACCGAAGGCATTTCCCTAGTGATAGATGCCACTCTAGGGCCAATAGTTTCTCAGCAGGAATCTTTTATCAAGGATTCCTGGCACTTTCTTAGTAAGTTGAAAGACTTCACAGACATGAAACTTTTTAATCCCAACAGTGATGTCATTTTCACCTTAGACATCACCTCTTTATACACATGTATACCTCATGATGAGGGAGTTGAGGCCATACGTAGTTTATTAACATTAAAAACAAATTTCAACACTGGTCAAGTTTCAACTATTTGTAGATTTTTTGGCTTGGCATCCACGTTCTTCCTTCCTTGGATTATTTGTTTTTATATATAGATATATATTTATATATACATGTAAATATACATACATTTATATATGTAAATTAACTGACATTATTACCTACAAGCTATCAACTAGCATGGCTGTTTCTGTTCACACACTACTATTATGGGAATCCAGTAGTTTTGACAGTAATTCTAAATGACATGCTTTGTGTACTACACATCCTATATTCCCTTTACATTCATCCCTACTATTACATGTTATATTTATTTTAGCACAATGTTCTTGTATAAGAGTCATGGCTTAGTGGTAGGTCATACAGACTACTGTTTCCAAGGTCCTGGGTTCGGGACTGACAGTGGGATTTTATTTTGCTTTTGAACTGACTACAGGACCTGTCAATCAGAGTGACTAAGGTACTTTTAAGCAGTTGTAACCGGGTTAGCGCTGGTTTGCACGGAGCTCACGCATGCGCACTGGCGTTTAGCTCTGCGCACACACGCACACACCTGCTTACAACCGCTTAACAGTGCTTACTCTGGCGCACACCCGCGCTATTTTCTTTGAAAGAAATGAAAATGGGGAGACAGGAAAGTGGTGAAAAAGGGGTCACAAAGAGGGTAAGACAGTAGGGAAACAAGCTTGGGATTTGCAGGAGGGATGTAGGTAAGGCCCATAGCTGCCCATTTCTTCATCAGCAACAGCTGTGCATATGTATGTAATTTGGTGTGACATTTGAAACCTTCCACCCCTGAGAGAGGTGTCAGGACAACAATAATACTTGTTGTACAGCCAATTGTAATTGATAGTTTCCATGTCCAGCAGACATGTGTGCGGAATGGGCAGCTATGTATGGGGCATAATTTTTTTGTGGGTACAAAGTGCCCTTTTTTTTTTTTTTTTTTCAGGTGAGAGTGGTATGTCAGGTGAAGGAAGTCGGTATAGCTGGGGAGGTAGGTTGGGTAGGTAAACAGACAAGACAAACAAGACGCATACAGGGGCAGTGTATGACACGTGTGGGGGGTTACACAATTGACGGGGACGGAGGTTTGGATATCCAGAGCCCATGAGCCCACAGATGGCAACAGTGGAACTGATATCCTCACCCATAGGCAGTTGCCACTGTTCCTTCACTGCCCAGGATGGGGCTGTGCTGGGGGATGTGTAGGCCGGGCAACAAGCATGCCCGTAAGTTGTGCCACCTGTGCCTCAAGCTGGCGTAGGGGCTCGAGAACAGAGTCCTGGATCTCCCTACGCACCACAGTCCGGATGCTATGGAGGATGAGTGGTGGTTCTCCTCCGGCCACACTTGCAGAGGGGGGACAAGCCCCATCCCCTGCAGCGCTTCCACCCGCAGGTGGCACAGGGCCACCGGAGGAGGGTCCAGACTGGGCACTAGTGCCAGCTGCACTCGCCAGCTGAGGTGGGAGAGGTGGGTCCGCTAGAACCCACCTTCCCTGTCGTCCTATGTTTTGCATTATGTCATGACAGTTTGGGTTAGTGACATATAATACCATTCACAATTAGTTGTAACAGCATGCATTAGTATTCCCATTAACCAAACACCCAGATATTCACACCATTGAACAGCGAGCATAACACATGCATAATTTGAACAGAAATACACAGTCCAACAACATGCATGGTTGATTGATGGCAACAGGCCATCAGGTTTGGATGTATGAACAGGGCAGATGCATCAACGGACATGCAAATATATATGACCCAACAGGACAAATGTCCAGGGGTGTTAATTGTGATTGCACATACCATTTTCACGTAGAATGGGTTATATGTGGTTATAGGGTGAGGTGAAGAAAATAATATTAACACCTTCGAATACCAATACATATATTGTATATTTCTAATAGCTGCACATATATACACACTACTGTTCTAACTACAGTTTCCTATATGATAACTACTTCAACTTGGTGATAGGACTGTTACTGCAACATCAATATACATTTTATTGTTCTTCATACACATTCATATCTAGCTTTGTTCAGCTACATCATCCTGCTACATTTGCTTTATATAGCTATAGACAGGTGTGGATGTTTGGTATATCAGACAATCATACTATCTGCATATTGCAGACTGACAGCAACATATCCAGATTTTGGGATACACATTCCAGATGCAGCAACACTTTGAACAGATTTCGCTGTTTGGTTTTGATTCTCACATGCATTTCATTCTGTACTGACTGCAGTATACTTTATTCAGGGGTTATTACTACTGTATTGCTGGATTCATGACACTTTCTCACACTCTCTCACTTGTTTTCATTTTACTATTCAGGATGGTACTTACTTCTAGGCTTTATTGACATGTTTTACCTGTAGTTATTGCAATCCTTTCCAGCAGTCTCACTTCTGTCATGTTTCAGTATTTCAACAGGGATATATTTCACACATGTGATTTCATCATCTTCTGCAGCTGTACTTTTCAGCCTGCTGCAGGTTGTGTACTATTTTCTTACAGGTGGGGCATCTTTATTTCAGAATTTATGTCAGACATTTTCATTTTTCTGTTTGGATTACAGACTGCAACACACTTTTGTAATCAAGCAATACTTGCAAACACTTTCACACTGTTACTTGCACATTTTATTACTTAGTGACTACACTGCACTCTTTTGTTAACTGTCATACTTTTATATTTCTTTACAGTTACTGGTAGTGGATTACTGACCTGCCAGGTGGCGCAACCACACCAGCCTATCGCCATAGGCTCTGTGGTTCGCAGAACGGACACCTGCAGCTGTAATATAAATTACGTAATATTGGAATACACATCTCCATAATATCAGCTAGTTTAATTTCTTACATACATAATTAAATGTAACTTACTCAGTAGTGGGGCGTTGGGCATTTGCCGGGCCTACTGGATCCAAAGGTTCAATTGGTCCTGCTTGCGTCTCTTCAGGTCTGCATGGTGGTGACGGACCTGCTCACCAGTCCTTGGAATCCCTGTGGCACTGGTGAGATCATGAGCCAACCGGTCCCACGCCTCAGCCCTATATGCTCCCCACAGGACCTGGCCCTGCATGAGTTGGGCCTCATGATTGTGGACTAGGAGCCAGACCATGTACCTGGACTCCTCAATGCCCCACCTCTGTGCTCAAAAGCAACTACCCTCACCTACTCCTGTCATTCTGGCTGCAAGTCAGTTCTGCAATCGTTTATGCTGTGTATTCCCGCCTATGGGGCTTATATAGTCCATTTTCCCGCACATATCTGTGATTGGCCATTTTGGAATTGTATCAACTTCACTAAACCTGCATTGTCATGCTCCAGTTTGTATTCATTCCTATATATTTGCTATTATTGCATTTATAGGTACTGCTGTCATGGCTTAGTGGTTCAGTACCTTGACTATGGTGTATAGTATCCTGGGTTCGAACCTGGCCACTACTTTTTATTTTTTATGACTGTCTAGACAAGCTGAGGGGTGTGTCTGTGTAAAGGCAGTTTTGATACGGCTTGCTCAACATTGCCCGCCGGTTAGCTTGTTTGCGCGGTGCGCAGCTCCGCGCAAATGGGGTACGCTGGTTTAAGCCTCATTTGGCTATCAGCACACATATTATGCTCAGCTCAGCTAGGGGCACATAGATTCAGTGTGTTAAACCACTGCTCAGCTACGGGCACTCATTTTTCACCAGTTAAACCACTGCTCACCTACGGGCAGATGCACTCACCCTGTTAAACTGTAGCTCAGCTATGGGCACATCTGGCATTTTTTTCTTGTTTTGTTACCTTACATTTCTTCAATATAAATGGGCTATTTCATTACATTTTACATAAAATGTGATTTTATGTGTACATATTTGTCAGGGACTTGTTTCGTGCTTATTTTTCTAAAAATAAAAATTGGTGCTGTGGGGGCTCGAACCATGAATGCCTGCTTTTCAGCCAACATCTCTACCGCTACACTATTGCTTCTTGGCTTACTTTGCATATTTAGTTCTTATATGCTTTCCCACTGACTGCTAACTGTGGCTGCACTATGCCCGCGCAAATGAGCGCACTCACGGTTAAACATCTTTACAATTTAAAAAAAATTTATGAGATGTTCATTTGTACATTTTATGTTCGTAGTCTGTGGGGGCATGTGTTGTGTTGTGTTTATTCACATTTCCATGGACTCTGTCGTGGGTGTTTACTTTGGGCACTTTTACTCTTCTGGGGGCGTGTCCGCTTACAGGGCTCGGCCTACGGACACGCCCCCTACTGTCTTACACTCTTACACGGACCGTGTTAGCCTTAGGTGTGATTCAGCATGCGCTCATGAATATGCAGAGCATGCTGACATCACTCCGTTTAAGTGCAGCCTCCGTGTATGAGTTATAACTCTTACACGGAGGCTTCGTGAATCCTGCCCATCGTTTATATGGGATAAGTTGACACTGTGAAACCCGATTGTTTCAGTAAGTAGTGGGCTGGTGTTTATTTGGGCTTAATATGAGTAATTTCTTTCCTTAAACCAGTTTTTGAGGAAGAAAACTAATTTTGGGTTATTGCTATGATGAGAAGATGGATTTATTTGAGCAGAAAGCAGCTGTTTCATATATACATTGAACCACAAGACTGCTGCATTGATTAGGTAAGAAGTTCACACAGCTAATCAAGAGTAGAGGCCCATGAACAAACTCCTGAACCGCTGTTTTTGTTCTTTTGAATTTAGTAGGAATTGTTTCCACTTGATCCATTATATCCTACTTTTTAAATAACACCTTAATTAGTTTAAGGTAGTGTTGCTTGTACCCAAAAGATGTTAAAGCAAGGTGGATGATAGTATCAAATGTTTTTCAAGCTGAAGGAAAGGGGTAACACTACATGGCTGGTCTGTTTCTGATGTAGTCTGCAGCAAGGAGTAATGATTTATTTTCAGAATAACCATTGTGAGAGGTATTTAACATATCACTGTATGTAGCTTGATAATTATGTATAAACCATACTCTCTAAGTTCTTAGACAAGAATTTTACAGCTGCAGTTGGCCTATAGCTGGTCAGATCATCAGAAGCCTCCCTGCTTTTGTGGATTGGTATAATATGACCTTTCTTCCACAGGTCATGGACTAGACCTTTAAATTTGGTTCTGCTGATCAGTATTATCATCTAAATTGCTAGTGAATATGAATCTTTTTTAAGAATTTCAGAGTACTACCATCAAATCCAGCTGAACATAAATCTTTAGTTCTAAGAAAAGCTTTCTTTCCTGAAAAAAATGTCTCCCTTGTAGTTTGAAACATGCTTGATTTGTTTTGTCTGTCACTAGCTGATTTGGGAGGTGAGTGAGCAGGCATAAATAGTACAGCATTGACAAAATAGTTTTCTTAATATTTTAGTTGCTTTCTTTATATTTGTTTGTTGGGTGATAAACATGGAATGGATTGCGTCCCTGGGTGGAAAAGCCTATTAATATTATTTCAGAATGGTTTGGATGATGCACAACTGAGAAATTTACTGTCAAAGTAACCTTCATTAGATTTTCGGATCTATATGAAATCAGCAAATGCTTAAAATAGCGAATGCTGACTTATTAACCTTTTAAGAGTGAATCCTGACAACCTCAAAGACATGGAACAGCGATTGTTTCCCCCAAATAAATGAAAAACGTATCTGCGTAATTTCTTTTTGATGTTTCATTGGTGTCCTGTAAACATTTGCTACAGTTTTACCTATTATTATAGTGTTTATTATTAAATGCACTTTCTTCTTGTATGAAAACCTATATGTTTTCCAGTATGTAATTGCGTGTTTGATGTCTTTAATAATTTTTATCCCATTGTTCATGTCTGTATTCTGTACTTCTAAATACTATTCCTAAAATATCTATACTTTTCTCATTATATTCCACACCTCCTGTAATACCTTCATACCCAAATCCTTTACTTTTCTCTTTATTTATGCTTAAATCAATTTCCTTCAACTGTGTACTTCATTTTCCATTATTCGTTTCCATCCAGGCTTTATTTTTTGCTATTACTATAATATCATCAGCGTAAATATACATTATTGGCGACTGTATTTCCTCCATCATTCTGTATCCTCTCTTACTTGACATTTTATTCATTTCCATTACTACTGTGTTCAAGATTATAACAAAGAAATCATACTACTTGCAAGATATCCTTGTTTTATACCACACTCTGTTTTCAAATTATAGCCAGTCCAAACATTTGCATTCAGTTTCACATAATTCATTTCATATATTGATTTAATTACTTGTAATATTTTCTCACGTGTGTTATATGCTTGTAAAATACCTCATAATGCTGTATAATTAATATCATCATATCCCTTACTAACATCCCCTATCATAATTTTTGTTTGGACTTTTTTATTAATAACATCACCAGTTACCTCCCTTATTATTCACAATAAGTCTTGACTCCCAATTCTTTTTATTTCAAACAAATTGTGATCAAGTAGTCTTTTTATTTTACATTGAAATCTTTTAGTTACTATTTTCATGAAAACTTTATAGTCTGTTTTATTCAGTGTAATTGGTCTCCAATTTTTATTGCATCTTTATCTCCTTTCTTTAATATAAATGTTATCACATCTGTACAAATTTCTTTCTACTTAATTCCTTTTTCTAGCCACTCATTCATTACTTCTATAAACACCATATTTGCCAATCTTACATTCCTTTATACATACTATATTCAATTCTGCCCAAACCTGTAGCTGAATTAACATGGAGTCCCACTCCTCATTTCTTGATACACTGGAAAATATTAGGGTACAACCCAACACCCTAATAATGGGCAATTTCAACTGCCCTACCATTAACTGGGAAAACTACTCATGTTCCAACTCGTTTGCTCAACGTTTTCTGGAATTCATACATTTCAACGCCTTGGATCAACTTATCCACACCCCCACCAGGGGTAGCAATATCATAGACCTGGTCATTACCAACATGGGTGACCGGTGTTCCACACCAAAGGTCAATTCCTCGTTGGTCAGATCCGACCACAAGCTAATCACCCTAGGCATCCACATCCTGCCCCCACCCCCCACTAGGGAAACTACCATAAAAAATTTCTCCAAAGTCAACTTCATGCTTCTTAAGACAGAAGTAGAAAACTTTGCGACACCCATGCAAATGGACAATAGAGGTACAACTGCTGAATCCTACACAAATGCACTTTATAAGTACTTACATGAGTGCATGGATCGTGCTACCCTAACAGAACCAAGATGCTATTCTCCAAAAAAATGAATCCAATTTGGTGGTCCCCTGCCATAAACAAACTCTACAACAGAAGAAAGAAACTGCTGCAAAAAAGAGTAAAATCCCATGATTGGAGGAACTCCCTGGTCAGCCTGAGTAAGAAGCTGAGATCCCTCAAAAAATCTTCCAAAGCTAGTTACGAAAACAAAATCGCCACTGATTCTAAAGACAACCACAAAGCATTCTATAGCTATGTCAAGCATCTCAATGGCAACACTCAGATCTGCTCTGAGTTACAGCACAATGGCACTAAATATACAGAACCAACTGATATTGCCAACATCCTGGCAGATAGGTTCAGTGCTAATTTTACCCAACTCTCACCCCTAAAGGTCCCATCTCTATACCAGAAGAATGCAAAGTTCCTGTAATCACGGCTGCACAGGTAAAAGCCACAATCTCCAAAGCCAAGAACACAGCATCCATGGGACCTGACAACATCCCAGGCTGCATTCTATATGAACTACAGAATGAACTGGCACCCCACCTAAGTACCATGTTCAATCATAGCCTCACCTCAGGCTTTGTGCCCACTGAATGGTGCACAGCGAGGGTTATCCCACTCCACAAAGGGGGAGCCACCACAGACCCCACGAACTACCGCCCCATTAGCCTGATGAGCCTGATCTGCAATGCCATGGAATGTATCATCATGGAACTTATAAATAAAGACATTGGTAATCTCCAAACTCTGGACCCTACCCAGTTCGGGTTTGTAAAAGGCAGATCATGTCTCCTAAACCTGATAGACTTCTTTGAAGCAGTCAGCAAAGCTGTGGACAGAACTACAGCTAGCTGGAAAATAGAAAATGGAAAAAGCTAGCTGCTAGATCAAGGGCCTAGGGAACTAACCAAAGGGGCTGTGAATACCGCACAACGTGGCTGGGCTAATATATGCCATTGGGCAGATAGCCCAGTACCTGCCTGTGAACCTATAGACAAGGGTAAGGTGGTTCACACAGCTTATCTAGATCTTGCCAAGGTTTTTGGCACCATCCCCACTCTGGAATTATAGCTAAACTCACTAAACTAGGTATAAATCCCTATGTTACAAGATGGTTTGCCAAATGTCTCACTGACAGAACCCACACTGTGAAAGTAGCAGACTCCAAATCAGACTTCAGACCAGTGACAAGTAGAGTACCATAGGGTTCAGTCCTGGGTCCTCTCCTGTTTGGTATCTACTTCTCTGGAGTACAGGCTAACATAGAATGTCTTTGGCTAAAAAAATTTACAGATGGCTGCAAACTAGGAGCCATAATCGAAACTCCTAACGATGTAGACATCCTACAAAAGGGCCTCACTGAGACAGATGTCTGGTGTCAAAGCCATGGCCTCAAGCTCAATGCCAAAAAGTGCATTGTCATCCCTTTTGCTAAAAACTCTGTACCCATGAACTACCACATAGGCGGTAGTCTACTTAACACCAAAAGTGTGATAAGAGACCTTGGGACACTGGTGGACAGTAGTCTCTCCTTTGATAATCACATTGCCACAGTAGTCAGGAAATCCTTCTACATGGCACACCTCATCACAAAAGGTTTCTCATCCAGGAAAAAAGAGTTAATCGTTCCCCTCTACTCGTCACTCATTAGACCCATTATAGAGTACAATGCCCCTTTTGGTATGTACCTCACAAGACATCTACAATGACTGGAAAGGCCACAGAAATACCTCACAAAGATGATTACCAGCCTCAAACAGATGCCCTATGCAGACCGTCTCAAGAAACTCCAGGTTTACTCTGTCGTATATCGCCTACTCAGAGGCGATCTCTGCCTAACATACAAAGCTATCTATGTTAAATTTAGAGCTGTTAGACATGCTCCACTTAAAGAAATCCCAATCCCTCTGAGCTACATGCTCTACGGACCTAAACCTGATCACCACAATAAACAGAACATGCTGGAGGGATAGATTCCTGTCCCAGAGACTCCCCATACTCTGGAACAAACTACCTATCTATATCAAACAAAGCTACTCATTAGCACTCTTCAAGAAAAATCTTGATATTTGGATGGAAAATAGGAAATTAACTCCGGGGATCACTTCTGTGGCTCTGCTCGACAGTGGCACAGGAAAATAATTTTCTTGGATAGCGAAAGCCAGGGTGCCTTTTTGGCTAGGCTTATATAGGCCCTAGGGCCAATAACGTAGTACATACCTATGAACCTATTAATATCTTTCAAGATCTCATTCAACTCATTTATGTTCCTTTTTCTCTCTAAATATTTATTATCTTCCTTGTTCAATTTTCCCCAGTGTAAATTTCTTCTGTGTTAACTTCTCTTTTACTATATAAATCTAATACATATGCTTTAGTTATTTCATATATTTATTCTTGTTTTTTAACTTGTTTCCCTTCTTTATTTTTTTAATTACCTCATTATCTTTCCCATAAATATGGTGCTACTTCTTTTTCTCTTTGTAAACAATATTTTGCTTATACAATTTATTAACCTTATCCTATATAATTATTTTTTTCTTTTTTGTAAAACAATCATTTCTTCTCTATTAAATCTTTAAATATTTTTGACTTAATATTTTGTATTCCATTTTTTCCTTATTTCTTTTCTTTTTTATGCATTTTATAAATGCTTTTTTGTATTTCTTCTTAAACTGAATCCACCAAATTGTCCAATTTTCATAAAAATATCTCATACCAATAAGTTGTTGCCATAGTTCTAAAATTCTTTTTTTTCTTCTGATTCTAATTCTTTTTCATTTGCTCTTTTTATACCTTTTCCTATTTTAATATACTCCCCACTTTCATGAATTCTTATCCAAATCGCCACATGATCAGTATATTTGATTCCTTTTTATGTAATATTTAAAGCTTCTGACACAAAAAAAAATCAATTTCTGTCTTAATCTCATTTCTTTTATGTCTAGTGTTTACTTTCTCATATTTTTAATTTTCCACTTTTCATAATTTCAGTAATCATTTTAACATTGCAGCTATTCTTTTTATTTCTCAAATTATAGTTAAAATCCCCTAAATCTCCTATTGTTATTATATCCATGTTAACACAGATATAATTAGGTATACTTTTAAACATTGGTTCTCTTTCTTTTTTGTTACATATGCATATAAAGCTATTAGTCTATATACATATTTTTCCATCTTATATCCACTACTGTTATTCAGCCCAGTTGTACTATTATAATATCTAATATTTTTATATTTTCTTGGCATAATATCCAGGTCTATATCATATATTCGAAATTCCAAAATATCGAACACCATAAGTTTGACTTGGAATTTTGAAATATGATAACATCGAACACTCAGAATAGTGAATTTTTCCCAGGGGAAAAATTCACTGTTCCAAGAAACATACACACAACACAAGCACACCAAAATAAATAAATCACACACATACAGTTAACAAAATCCAACCCTACACTAAACCATACATTCCTAACTATCCAGTTACCTTAACCTGCACCCTAACCCTAAGATCTGTAACTATCGCACACATACCCTATGAAACTATACACAAACAAACTAATTAATACACACACATACAGTTAACAAAACCCAACCCTACACTAAACCATACATACATTCCTAACTATCCACTTACCTTAAAACGCACCCTAACCCTAAGTTCCGTAACTATCGCAACACAGTGGAGGAAATAGCGAAGCCTTGGAACAGCCCACCAAAATCTTGCCCTACGTAAGATTTCGATGTTCTGGGGCTTCGCTTATTTTCATCCTCCGATAGTGGGTTCGATATTATAACATTCAGTTTTACAACTTTGAAGTTATAATATAGACCCTAATATCCATATACCAAGCATGTTTCTTTGCCTATGTTCCAAATAAAGGTACCATTCCAAAGATTTTCTATTTGGACCATTTCTTCTTCTGTTAATATTCTAATGTCTTCTAACACTATTATTTGAGCATCTAGTGCAGCACATCATTGTAAAATATTAATGCTTCTTTAACATTCTTCATACTGTTCATGTTCAAAGCTAATATTATAAGCTTCACAGAAAAGTTATTAAAATAATTTTCTTATCCCTTATCTTTCTTACCTTTCTTATTTTCTTTAACCATTGCTACTTAAACACAGAGCAACAGGCACTTTGAGTAATAAGCATAAATCAACAGTACAAAAATATGACAGAAACCAGACCATTCTGCAAAATCAGGACAGATGAAAGCCACTGTAGTACTTATGCAGTGTGTCCTCCCCATCCAAGGTAGATACAACTACTCCTTGCCTTGCTTGGACACATCCAGAGTCACTACATGGGGAGTGGGGTGCAACAAGCATGTCACAATTTGAAATCTCTCTGGCTGACTGTGATGGCCCTGACACATTTTGTCATACCTCTCAACTTCAAGAGCAAGAAATCTGGACAAAGCCATACACAGAAGTGGGACAAAGGCACAACAATAAGGACAGTTTTAAATATTGCTCTAATAAACTTAGAAAGATAATAGAATAGGTCTTGCATTAGTATGAATTTTCTGAAGGGTATAAAATCTGAAACTCAAATGTCTGTCATTTTCTAACTTCAGTCTTTAGTGATTTGTCACTAATTTGCCAAAAAACACAATTTTATGAAAAATGGACCAAAAATGTGATGCAAAAATATAAAATAGACACACAATACAGCTTCTACCTGTCAAAGAAGGGACACTTTAATATTAGTACTGCTACCTTGAGCAGCTGACAAAATAAAAGAATCTACATGCATTTCAAGTAATCTATAACTTTGATTATTACAGTTATTTCTTAATTGTAAACCCTCCATGTTTTCTTCCAAAATTGCTATTTTTGGAGGGATTATTAGGGGAAGAGCAACATTTTGAGCCAAAATTGGGGACAGTTGAGAGGTTGGCTATGCCTAATTCTATAAAGCAATTTATTTGCATGTACCTCTCAACCTGTTAATGCAGTAAATCTGAACAAGGCCAAATATATTGGGGCACATATAAACAGTACTAAAAATTGCTCTTGTATAAATTGAGACAGTTGATAGAACGGCTCTTACTTTAACATGCATTTTATGAAGGTTATGAAGTCTGAAACTTATTATTTAGTGACTTCTGGCAAATCATTTAGGAATTAAAACTACAAATTTTATGAACAACAAACCAAAATAAGAAGCAAAATCTATTCATTCTTTGAAAATCTGGACAGTTGGGAGGTATAGTTCAGCTGGGCCTGTCTGAGTTTGCTGCCCTTCCCCTGACAAAATAATGGTTGAACTGGAGCCTCTGCAGCCATTCCAATTAACCATTACTTGGCTATTTCACTCCATTTACCATAAACACTAATGTGCATACTGCTTTACTTCAATGATTGGACTTCATTTGAAAGTTTTATTTTGTATTTTACAGCACAAACATTAAGTAATCTGTTAAACAAAGCAATGCAGTCTCACAATGAAAACTTAGCATTAAAACTTCTCTGCCCTTGAAACTCACATTCATTGAAACAGCATTGAAACCCACATTCAAAGAAAATACATTTTGCCAGTGGCAGATAAAGATTAATTTTGGGCTGTTTGAATCATAGGCCCCTTGCATATGAAACATACATGTGCTCTTTGATACACCTTCCTCATTGTACTAAAATTATATTCCTTGTACAATACAGTACACTTGTTAGAGGGTGTTTTAAATTTGTTTTGAACATTTTCCAGTAAGCAATGAAACAAAACATATGCACCCATAATGGCAAAACTGCCCAGTTGAGAACATTTATCATAAAAAGTCTACTCAGACTTCCACAGTCCACCATTATTAGTAAATATACACAATTCTACAGTCCACCATTATTAGTAAATATGCACAATTCCACAGTCCACCATTATTAGTAAATATGCAAATTCTACAGTCCACCATTATCAGTAAATATGCACAATTCTACAGTGCACCTTTATCAGTAAATATGCACAATTCTACAGTCCATATTCAGTGAAGTCATTTCTTGCCATAGCTGTCAACCTTAGCACAAAACCTGGACGAAGCCAATAATGGGGGAATACAGTCCCAAAAATAGGGACAAATTTAAAATATTCATCTTATAAACTTAGAAAATTGCTAGAAAAAAAGGTTGTGTTACTATGTATTCTGAAGAACATGTAGTTTGAAATTCAAATGCCGTTCAATTCTACTGCGGACAGAACAAAACAATTTTCAGCAGAGGCAGGGATTAATACTGCAGACACGTCTTTGTAAAATGGCAGGGCATCAGAGCAAATCCACACAAACACAGGCAGGAGATGCAGACTCCAAACAGAAGCCAACCCAACCAAGAATCAAACCAGAAAACCTATAGCTGTGAGGCAACAATACTACCACCGCACCATCAATTATGCAAGGAATTAAACATTCAGAAACCTGAAGTCTGAAATTCAAATGCCTGTCAATTTTACTGCGGACAGAACAAAACCAATTTTCAGCAGGGATTAAAACTGCAGACACGTCTTTGTAAAATGGCAGGGCACCAGAGCAAATCCACACAAACACATGGAGGAGATGCAGACTCCACACAGAAGCCACCCCAACCAAGAATCAAACCAGAAAACCTATAGCTGTGAGGCAACAATACTACCACTGCACCATCAAATCTGCAAGGAATTAAACATTCAGAAACATGAAGTCTGAAATTCAAATGCCTGTCAATTTTACTGCGGACAGAACAAAAACAATTTTCAGCAGAGATGCAGGGATTAATACTGCAGACACGTCTTTGTAAAATGGCAGGGCACCAGAGCAAATCCACACAAATACAGGGAGGAGATGCAGACAGAAGCCACCCCAACCAAGAATCAAACCAGAAAACCTATAGTTGTGAGGTAACAATACTATCACTGCACCATCAATTATACAAGGAGTTAAACATTCAGAAACCTGAAGTCTGAAATTCAAATGCCTGTCAAATTTACTGCGGACAGAACAAAAACAATTTTCAGCAGAGGCGGGGATTAAAACTGCAGACACATCTTTGTAAAATGGCAGGGCACCAGAGCAAATCCACACAAACACAGGCAGGAGATGCAGACTCCAAACAGAAGCCATCCCAACCAAGAATCAAACCAGAAAACCTATAGCTGTGAGGCAACAATACTACCACCGCACCATCAATTATGCAAGGAATTAAACATTCAGAAACCTGAAGTCTGAAATTCAAATGCCTGTCAATTTTACTGCGGACAGAACAAAACCAATTTTCAGCAGGGATTACAACTGCAGACACGTCTTTGTAAAATGGCAGGGCACCAGAGCAAATCCACACAAACACATGGAGGAGATGCAGACTCCACACAGAAGCCACCCCAACCAAGAATCAAACCAGAAAACCTATAGCTGTGAGGCAACAATACTACCACTGCACCATCAAATACGCAAGGAATTAAACATTCAGAAACCCTTAAGTCTGAAATTCAAATGCCTATCAATTTTATTTAACATTTTTTTAATCAGGACAGTCTGACTTGGAACAAATAAACAAATTTTCAGCAGAGGCCCAGGAAGAAATAATGCAGACATGTCTTTGTAACATGGGAGGGCACAAAAGCAAACCCACGGAGAAGATACAGACCCCACAAAGAAGGAACCCCAGCCAAGAATCAAACCCAAGAACCTGCAGCTGTGAGGCAACAATGCTACTACTACACCATCAAATATCAAGCATTGCAACATTTACAAACCACAGATATTATGAGGAACAGATCAGATCGAATATGAGGTAAAAATCTGAAATTTTTTTACAAATGGTGGTGGGTAGGGAACTCAAGTCTTTAACACCTGCATACAGGGTACAGGGTTCAAGCCTGAGGCATTCCCTACCACACCACATTTTCACACACACACACACACACACACACACACACACACACTCCAGTAAAGCACAAGCACCATACACAAACTCCAGTAAAGCACAAGCACCATACACAAACTCCAGTAAAGCACAAGCACCATACACAAACTCCAGTAAAGCACAAGCACCATACACAAACTCCAGTAAAGCACAAGCACCATACACAAACTCCAGTAAAGCACAAGCACCATACACAAACTCACTCCAGTAAAGCACAAACTCAAGAAAAATAAACATTGTAAATTGAAAGGCACCTTACCTGAATGAATACATCCAGAGTTAACGTCCGTACATACATCCTTCCAGCAATACTGAAGACCCGCGAGATCCACATGCTCCTTCCCGGCGCCGACGAGATCCCTAAGGCACTGTCCCGAGTCCCTGCTGCTCCTCTTGCAGTCCGGACGCGTCCCATAATCCTGGCGGGTCTGTGCACTGTAAAAGTGCACAGACGCTCCTTGTGTCCCCTATGGGAACGGCCGGCTGCCTTGAGCATGCGCATAGACCGATAAGCGGGACTCGGTCTATGCATGAAAATCCAATTTTAAAAAATATTTTTTTTTATTTTTCATTTTTTTTTCTTTCTTTTTTTCTTTTTGAGGGGGCTGCAGTCCGGCAGCCCTATGCCACGAGCCGCCCCTGTCTATATCATATATTCGAAATTCCAAAATATCGAACACCATAAGTTTGACTTGGAATTTTGAAATATGATAACATCGAACACTCAGAATAGTGAATTTTTCCCAGGGGAAAAATTCACTGTTCCAAGAAACATACACACAACACAAGCACACCAAAATAAATAAATCACACACATACAGTTAACAAAACCCAACCCTACACTAAACCATACATTCCTAACTATCCAGTTACCTTAACCTGCACCCTAACCCTAAGATCTGTAACTATCGCACACATACCCTATGAAACTATACACAAACAAACTAATTAATACACACACATACAGTTAACAAAACCCAACCCTACACTAAACCATACATACATTCCTAACTATCCACTTACCTTAAAACGCACCCTAACCCTAAGTTCCGTAACTATCGCAACACAGTGGAGGAAATAGCGAAGCCTTGGAACAGCCCACCAAAATCTTGCCCTACGTAAGATTTCGATGTTCTGGGGCTTCGCTATTTTCATCCTCCGATGTAGTGGGTTCGATATTATAACATTCGAAGTTTTACAACTTTGAAGTTATAATATAGACCCTAATATCCATATACCAAGCATGTTTCTTTGCCTATGTTCCAAATAAAGGTACCATTCCAAAGATTTTCTATTTGGACCATTTCTTCTTCTGTTAATATTCTAATGTCTTCTAACACTATTATTTGAGCATCTAGTGCAGCACATCATTGTAAAATATTAATTCTTCTTTTAACATTCTTCATACTGTTCATGTTCAAAGCTAATATTATAAGCTTCACAGAAAAGTTATTAAAATAATTTTCTTATCCCTTATCTTTCTTACCTTTCTTATTTTCTTTAACCATTATATTTTTAAATTTTCTTTTTCTTTCCCTAACCCACTTTCCTATTGAATTTCTCTTGCCTTTTATCTGCCACTCTGACTCTTCCCCACTTGTTTCCTCTGTCTCTCTGTCTTTTTCTTTTTCCTTCTCTTTGTATTTTCCCTTAGATTTAAATAACATTTCTATGTTTTTGTTGTGTTGTGTGCCTTTGTACAACATTTTATAAATCTTTTCTTGTATAATTTCATCTTCACTTTCATTTTCATGTATTTTTTCCTCACATTCTAACCATGAATGTCCTGTATTACCACATTTCTTACATTTCACTTCACATTTCTTTGCATTGTTACTGTCTGACCACATAAATAACATTTTTTTCGCTGAAGTTCTTTTAATACCCTCCTCTCATTCTCATTTAAATTACTAATGTACCTATAAGAGTTCTGAACAGCCTGGCGAATCTCCTTTTCAACTACCATCTCAAAAATTTTAACTTGGGGATGCAATGGAGGGTTGTGCTCACTTTTACATCTTAACCCTGCTCTCTGTACATTAGCTTCCCATTGAAACATCAGTTCAAAATTCAGTAACTTGATAAACATTTTAAGGTCCAAAATTTAGGTACATTAGTAATTTAAATGAGAGTGAGGGGAGGGTATTAAAAGAACTTCAGTATGATAAAAATGTTAGGGGTCTGAAGCCCGACAAAGGGGAAGCTCTGTCTTGGGGGATTCCACTACTTATGTTAGGGTAATTAGGAATGAAATAAACGTAGCATATAAAAAGATTGAACTTGTCCTTAATGAATTGCTTTTGGAAGGTTTGATAGATGTGGATATTTTTACGTATTTACATGTGGTTCAACCTAGAATACCCATTATTTTTGGAATCTCCAAAGTCCATAAGGACCAAATTGATCCCCCTCTTAGACCCATTGTTTCTGCTGAAGGATCAATAACTGCCCCCCTAGCAAAATTTGTGGACCTTAGACTTAAAAGATTTTGGGGTACTGAGACAACAAGTTTGAAGGATTCATGGGATTTTTTACAAGGGATCGATTTGAGTGAGTCCTTTGAAAGAACTATTTTTGTACCTGTGGATATTAAAGATTTGTTCACCGTTATTCCACAGGATATAGGGTTAGACTGGTTGGAACAAGCTTTAGCAGATAAGGGTAATACTACTATGGATCAATTACAAATTATTCTCATCCTTATGGAGCTTATTTTAAAGAATAACTTTGTTTATTTTGAAGGAGAATATTTCCACCAAGTGAAAGGTGTTGCTATGGGGGCTAATTGTGCCCCTACTTATGCCAATATTATATTGGCATGGTGGGAGAAGAATTTTATATTCAGCTCCAGATTTTGTGAATGTTGGATACATTACAGGAGATTTCTTGACAATATAGTCATTTTTTTGGAAAGATTCAGAAAATAAGCTCCAGGAATTTTTAATTTATTTGGAAATTACCACTAGTTTTTTACATTTTACTAGTTCTGTAACATATAACCAGGTTGACTTCTTGGATGTTAGTATAATTAAAACTAATGGGGGTATAAAATCTAAGGTTTTCCAAAAGGAAACCTTTTCAAATTCCTATTTGCATTTTAAAAGTGCCCACCCCTATTTACAAAACAGAAACATCTTTAAGGGTCAGTTAATAAGAGCCAGTAGATTAACTTACTTGGGAGAAGATTTGGTACATGAAGCTGAATACCTGGAGGGGTTATTTAAAGAAAGGGGTATCCTGAAGAATTGTTAAAAGACACCATGATGTATGTTATGAATTTACGTGCCTCTAGATATAGGCCCTTGTTAGGGAGGGTTGAACAAGGGGTGATATTGCAAACAGACAAGGATGGTATAAATGAGTTTCATAGAGCATTTACTATGGAATTTAACTCCGACTCTAGGATTGTGGGTGAAGTGGTGAAGAAGGAATGGAATAGATTCACTACATTCACTGACTTGAAATGTTTCATCAACAAACCTATTCAAATTATTTTTAGAAGGGAAAAAAATCTGAAGGAACCATTTGAGAGTGGAGATGGAATAAGGTGCAGAAAGGACAACAAAAGGGCAGGCACTTTTAAATGTGGGGCTTGCTCCCAATATTTCTATGTATCTAATAAGGACAAGATAGAGTTTAAATCTAGAAACAGAATTATTTCTAGTAGTTGTTATAAGTAATTGCAACAACAGCGGTGTGGTTTATTTCATTACATGTGAATTTTGTAATGCCTTCTATGTGGGAAAAACGGAACAACGTTTAAAGAAGCGCATTAATGAGCATGTCTATGACATAAGCAAAAAGAATGATAAGAATGCTCTTTACAAGCATTCTCAAGTATGTAAATAGGCTAAATACTTGTTTTTTTGTTTTAGAGACTGTGGGGATAGATGCTGGGTGGGTGCCTGGGAGACCAGATTGGAGTACTGGGAATTATATTGGCAGGTAACACTTGATGCGGCCAGACCCCTCAGGTCTGAATGAAAGTATTTCGATTGCCGCTTTGTTAAAACTTAGGGCAGCAAAATTATAATATGGATTTATCTCTGTTTTTGTGTTCATATTACACCTTCAGACAGTTTTATGTATTGTTATATACTATCTTGACCACCAGATGGAGTTCTTTAGGAGGTTTAGTTGACATCCTTATAAAGGGGTGGCCACGGTTGTGCAGCGGTTAGCATTGTCAACTCACAGCAAGAGGTTCCCTGGTTCAATCCTTGGCTGGGGTGCCTTCTGTGCAGAGTCTGCATGTCCTCCCTGTGGTTGCGTGGGTTTCCTCCGGGTGCTCCGGTTTCCTCCCACATCCCAAAGACATGCTGTAGGTGGATTGTACACTCTAAATTGGCCCTAGGTGTGCATGTGTGTGCCTTCTGTGGAAGGTTGGGCGCCGGGCTGGCAACTCGACACCGTAAAACTCCACTGCCAATCATGAGCGGACATGTGATCTGCTGTGGTGATCCCTAACCGGGAAAAGCCGAAAGAAGAAGTTGACATCCTTATAAAATGTCCTCATAATATTTTATTATTTATTATTGTGGTTTTAATGTTTTTAATGTATTAAATTGTATTTATATTTATGTGTTTTAGGTAATATTGTATGATGTATATAACATTTATTTATGAATAAAATATTTTATGTATATATTGGTTAGGGCTGAATATTAGGAAGGTAAGCCAATGGTTAACATTTTATTGTTATTTTAAATTATTTCATACACATTTCTTATTGGCTGGGATTAATTATGTGTATTATTTAAACATGTTTGAATCGTACTATGGTTATCTGATGAAGTCTTATTATTGACGGAAGTGTATAAGAATTGGAGTGTTAATGTGTGGTTTCATATTGTGCTGTGCTGTGTGGAATAAAGTGTTTAGCCTTACCATGTCATCGTGGTGACTTTCCTACAACCTTTATTTTTATTATTGGTTGTTTTTGAGGCTGTGTTCTCTATTTTTTGGATTTTTTGGATTTTTAGCAAAATTCCTTGATTTTAGCATTGTTCATTTTTTTTTAAGTAGCGATTGATAATCTGACGTACCATGTGTTTTTTTTTTTAAATGTATTTAAGCAATTGCAAATGTTTTTTATTGTGAATAAGTGTTTGGTCAATGTTGTTGTTGTCTTTCGGCTTTTCCAGGTTAGGGGTCACCACAGCGGAACTCCTGTCCACTAATGATTGGCAGTAGATTTTCACGAACACCGAGGTGCCAGCTCGATGATCAACCTTCAACGAAGGCACGCCCATTTACGCATGTCTTTCAAATGCCCACCCAACCACAGGGAGGACATGCAGACTCCACACAGAAGGCATTCCCCACACTCCAGCTGAGAATAAACAAAAAATAATAATTTATTTTCATAAATTTTCCCATTTATTCAGCATGCATTTGTTTGTAGTTTTCTTTTCACTTCAGTTTTTGAGAAGCATTGGATCTCTAGGTTTGGAAAACACAAACTAATCAAAAGAGCTTCAGGAACTGATATTACTCTCTGCTTCTTAGAGGCTACTGTAAGTCTGTCTGGTCTATAACACGATGTTTGATACAGTTCTTCCTGATGATCTATGTTGGAATGAACTGCTGTGAGATGTAACAACAGGTTACAGAACCTAATATTGAAAAATAAAAACTAATAGCAGGAAAAAAGTGACAGATACATTACAGCAGCACATTCCAAGAGGATGAAATAAGCTTCCTGTTTCAGCCAGAAAAGTTAGTCCTTAACTTCCTTCAAAAGTATACTGTATATAATATATGGCAAATATCAGCATATGATTATAGTATTAAAGCAGGCATGCACCCTGGAGGTTAGTAAGTCATAAAATTGGCAAAAATGTATAATCCTATACTGCTGCCACAAAAGGAACACAATAATAATGCATCTTAGCAGACTGTCAGAGTTAAATGCTGTGAAAGGCTGCAGTCACTCACTATGTATAGGAAGCCATATCTCAAATAATTTCTGACAGCTGCTAATACATTTTCTGGGAGTTGTACATGGATACTCATGTGAATATTGGAATTAAAATTGTCATTCCATCCTTAAAAAAATTAAAAACAGCACAACACTGAAATTGGTTTGGTCACATTACCATGGTCAAAACATCCTACTCACAAAATACCTATACCAAGTTAAACCTGTCATCTACCGTCAAATACGTAAAAAACTAAACTTTAACCCACTCACATTCATCTCATCCCTCAAAGAATGCAACTGGCATCCTCTAAAGTATCTCAGTCTAGATGACGCAGTTGAATTTTTTAATACTACCTTCCTGAACATCCTTAATTACCATGCCCCCATAAGATTTTCCAGAGCCAAAGCACAACCCTCATCATGGCTACAGAAAACCACTAAGTCAGAAATGAAAAACAGGAATAAAGCCTGGGAGCACTGGCGCAAAACCAAAACCCCTCAGCTAGACAGAAATTCCTAGAACTACGCAATAGAGTCAAAAAGCTAATAAAACAGGACAAATTCCAATACTACCAGTCTGCCCTAGACTCCTCACAACACAGCCCCAAACAATTCTGGTCCTCCATAAACTCCATCCTCCATCCAGGTAAAGTTAGTACCCCTCCTCCTAACATCCCTCACTCCTCAGAAAATATTGCTATCTCATTCAACACACACTTCACCCAAACCATATTATCACTAGCTAAACAACACAACCCCCCTCCCCTCCAACCCACACCTTCAACTAGTAATCTCCCCACTGCCTTCTCTTTTTCTCCTGTACCTACCTCCAACATAAAAAACTCTTAACTAAACTTAAACCCACCAAATTAGCAGCAGACAACCTCCCAAGTGAATACCTACAAATTGCAGTTGATGCTCTGGCTTACCCAGTATCCATCTTGATTAACCGATCTCTGTCAGAAAGTTACGTTCCCACACTGTGGAAAGTATCACATATAATTCCCTTCCACAAAGGCGGACCCTCCGCAGAACTAACCAATTACCGCCCCATAGCTATTCTCTCTCCAATCTCCAAAATACTAGAGAGATGCATACACTCTCAGGTCTCAGACTACCTCCTTACTAACAACCTCCTTTCCAGTACTCAGCATGGTTTCCGACCAAACCATAGCACCACCACTGCCTTACTCTCCTTTACTAACACTATCCTTCAGCATAAAAACAATGGCTATCTCTCCTCTGCTACTTTCCTAGACCTATCTAAAGCATTTGACATGGTCCCACACAAACAACTTATCTCTGTCCTCAATAACCTATCCTTCTCACAATCAGTCACTAACTGGTTTCAGAGTTACCTGTCTGACCACCAACAATCCGTTATATGGCAGAATGACATATCTCCCCAACTACCTGTCTCCATAGGGGTTCCCCAAGGATCCATCCTTGGACCCCTACGCTTCTCTGTTTACACCAATAATCTAGCCTCTGCCACCAAACATGGCACACTCATACAATACACAGATGACTCAACCATCATCTGCTCAGCCCAGTCCCTACCCAAACTGCAAAAAGTCACACAGGAAGCCTTTTCCTCTGTTGAAACATTGTTATCCAATGCCCAATTAATACTCAACCCAAACAAAACTAAACTACTCATCTTCCAACCCACCAAACATACTCAAAACAACTCTCACTTTAACATCACAGCAAAAGACAACACCACTATATACCCAACTGAACACACCAAATTGCTAGGAGTGGAAATAGACAATAAACTAAAATTTGACATTCACATATCCATGACCATAAAAAAAGTCCACAAAAAACTTGGAGCGTTATATAGAAATAAGCAATTTCTCACCAAAGCAGCAAAGATTTTAATAGCAAATTCCCACCTTATCTCCACCCTACTTTATGCCTCTCCAATATATACCAACCTAAGGCAATGTGATCTAAACAAGCTAGAGACCTGCTACAACAAAATCGCCAAATTTGCTGCAGGGGCATCTTACCATAGTCACCACTCTCTCTCACTTGCTGAACTGGGCTGGCTTGAACTCCCTCACCTCCTTCAGTGGTATCAACTCTCACTCGCCCACAAACTAGTAAACCATCCACTAAATGTCCCATCCCTCCAGAATCTACTCCAACCCTATCGCACCACCAGACTACTAAGATCCAGCAACAAAAATCACTTGCATATCACTAAAGCCAATAACTCTGCTGGTGAAGCACTATTCTCTTGTGCCATAGCCAAATTATGGAACTCACTCTCACCCACAATTACCTCCGTACCATCATGCACCCACTTCAAAACTTTACTAAAAGTGCACCTAAAAACATGCTGGCTAAGCCCTTGCAACTCCCACTCTAATATCATCCACCCCATCCAACCACTACCTTTCTTTCCACTCCACTAACTACCTTGATTATAGCAAGCTCAGATGCTCATAAGCCTAGTACTTATTATACAGCAGAAACTTCTCATTGTAACATTTGTTAATGTCTGTTATGTACTTCACAGATAAAGATTCTAGTTGTCTGCTGATGTACTATGTTCTTCATCTGTAAATAAGCTGTAAGTAATTGCTATGTTAAATTGTTAATCGCTATGTAATCCAATGTAACTACTGTCTGTTTATTTTACTGTGGAGCTTTTCTCCCCGGGCCTCCGCTGAAAATGGACCTACGTCCAGTTGGACACTCCCGGTCAACAAATTTAAATAAATAAATAAATAAAATAAATAATGGTCAGTATATCAAGTTATAATGGTGATGTCTTTCCAGAAACAGAAAATGTTTCTATTTAGGTATACTGTGGAGATGTGTTGCATCCTTCAACTTGGAAAGTGACCAAATATCCAGCTCTAATGGAAAGTGAGATAATGCAACTTTGCAGACCATCCTTTTGAAATAGTCCTAATACCCCGTATACGTTTTTAGGGGTGCACATTTCAGAGGATCTCTCTTGGACTGTGAACACTGAATAGTTGGTCAGAAAAGCACACCAATGTCTTCACTTTCTCAGAAGGCTGAAAAAAGTAAAGCTCCCCCTCTACTGTTCTCACCACATTCTACAGATGAGCAATTGAAAGCATTCTCACTAGTAGGTTCACAGTTTGGTTTGGGAACAGTACAATAGCAGAAAGGAAGAAGCTACAGAGAGTGGTGTGAGTTGCCGAAAAAACATGGGTGCCAACTTACCACCAATCCAGGATCTCTTCATCGCAAGAAGCATTAAATGTGCATCCAAAATAATTTGTGACCCCTCTCACCCTGCACACAGCTGGTTTACACAACTGTCTCCAGGCAAGAGATATCGGAGCATCAGCTGCAGGACAAATACTTAAACAACTTCTACTCAACAGTGTAGAGCCTTATAAACTCTGATACCTGCCACCAACTATTTAGTCAGTAATCATTCACAGTACGGAGCTTAGCTGAAACGTGTGCAATATCTTTTTTTTTTTTGATATAGCAATATATTTTCTTATCCATGTGTGATTGCCTGCTGTTTGTCTGATGCAGATGAACCAAGGAGGACAATCTTAACATGTGCAATCCTACTCTGTACATAGGTACAGTGCTCCTTTATGACTGTCTGGGGGTGCTTGTGTTTTTGCTGTTATTATTGGTTTATTTATCCTTCTGTGGGTCTTGCATTGAATATTTTTATTTTTTAAACTGAAATGTTATCCTGCTGTTCTTGTTATCCTTGCTTCCTTTGTACTTTCTGGTGAGCTGATACTCAGAATTTCATTTAGGCTGCACTTGTATAGTTCTAAATGACAATAAAGTTTTCTTTGACTTTTAAATTTGACAGTATCTCTATATAGATGGCCATGTGTCATCATCCTTTGACAGTTTTAAGAAAACATTTCAGGAATAGTACTTGGACACTAGGATGTATACTGCACCTAAGATTTTAATTTCTTCTTTAAGAATATAAATAAAATTCAGTGGTGAAATTGCCTTGGTAATATGTTTTATATATATCTATATATACAGATATAGATATAGATCTAGATATAGATATAGATATGTACTTATGGCACCCTATTGAACCTATTGAAATGCTAGGACTCAGAATGCATTGTCAAGAAAGACAAAAAAAAAAACAGCAGAAAAGCGAATATCAAACATTGCACTTCTCCGGGGGCAAGCCTCCCGGCACCCACAATATGTGTGTGTGTGTGTGTGTGTGTGTGTGTGTGTGTGTGTGTGTGTGTGTGTGTGTGTGTGTGTGTGTGTGTGTGTGTGGGTGGCCTTCACACACGCGCGCACACACACACACACACACACACACTATATATATATATATATATATATATATATATATATATATAGGCCCACTATATAATTTCAAAATTCCAGAATCCCAATGTTCTAAATACTGATGCTCAGAACCTCGAGATTGTGGAATCTCAAAAATTAAAAAAAAAAAAAAAAAAAAAAACAAGAACACATCAAAAACACATTTTTGCAGGGGGCAAGCCCCCCTGCACCCCCCACACCCACTGCAATTTAAATATACCAACTCCGAGAGAGAACTGTAATGTTCCCATTCCACACTGTATGGCGATCTCCATTTACAGGTTTCGAGATTTCACAATCTCGAGGTTCTGAGCATTGGTATTTAGAATGCTGGGATTGTGGAGTTTCGAAATTCTATAGTGGACCTATATATATATATATATATATATATATATATATATATACATATATATATATATATATATATATATATATATATATATATATACTGGATCACTACTAAATCCCAAATACTTACATTACCAAAGACCAGAATCCTGAGACCAGATACCCAAAAGACGAGAAGACCGGAAGACCAGAAGCGTGAAATTTAAAATACCGAACACTACACTAAACATACACCACACACATACACATACACACACCTTCACCCGAAACACAAACACACAAACCTGCACTACAGAAAAGCAGGGGAGCAAGCCCACCTGCACCCCCAACCCCCTACTTAAATATTCTAACTCCAAGGTTGCGCTATACAGACAAACACACGAAAGCACTACCACACACCTACATTCCCCGCACACACACATCACAGCCACAACACACACTTGCACACATACTAAAGCCCCTAACCAACACTACTAAACATAGATACTTACCTAACCTCCTGACATCTCCATACTTTGCAATTTTGAAATTCGCACTTCTGGTCTTCCGGTCTTCTCGTCTTTCGAGTATCTGGCCTCGGGATTCTGGTCTTCGGTAATGTAAGTATTCGGGATTTAGTAGTGAGCCCATGTATATATAATATATATATATATATATATATATATATATATATATATATATATATATATATATATATATATGTATATATATATATATATATATATATATATATAGTTCCAATTCAGAATCTTGAATTACTGAAAACTCAAACTTCATATAGTTGAGACCATATGATCGAGTTTTCAGAAACTCAAAATTGTGAAGTGTTAAAAAAAAAAACACTTTATGTTAGTTGAAAGTAAGTTTTTTTGCAGGGGGGCAATCCCCCTGCATCCTCCCTACTTAAATATACCATCTCCATTATCGCACTATAGCGAGGAAACAGGAAATCTCCCACTCTGCACTTCTGCATATAGCACGGAACGGGAGATTTCCCTTATCCCCACTGTAGCGCAATCTCAGAGATGGTATATTTAAGTAGGGGGTGTGGGGAAGCCCCCCTGCAGAAACTATGTGTTTTACTTTTTTTTTTTTTTTCTTTTTTTTGTTCTTTCACTTTGGAATTTAGAGTTTCTGAAAACTTGATCATATGGTCTCGACCATATGCAGTTCGAGCATTCAGTAATCTGAGATTTTGAAAAGAAACTACATATATATATATATATATATATATATATATATATATATATAGAGAGAGAGAGAGAGAGAAATATATATATATATATATATATATATATATATATATATATATATATATATATATATGCCACAGGGAATGTAGTACGTCCAAATAAATAGCATACTCAGACTTAATATATACAAGTCTGGATTTTCTGTCATTTTTTCTCCACATTTTTGAAATTCTGCAATCTGAGCCCAGATATTTTAAATGGTTACCAATTTTTACATCTGGTTTAAAAACAACCCAATACGGATGCATCCTGGAAAAGTATCTTGTTCTCCATTTTGATCAGAAGTCATATATCAAGTCTTAGTGGATACCATGTATAACGTGACTTGGCAGATTGTCAGTTTGAAAAGTGGTTAAAGGCTGTATTAATTTCATAAATACAACAGAATATATCTCAAACAGCTTCTGAAATTTCTTTGTAAACTTACAGAGAGTTTTCTGTAAAATTCTGTAACACTGACTACAATTATACTCTTAAGGATGTAGAGAGATTTCAGGACTGGCATTCCCTTTATATTGTCTTAGTTAGTACAATGAGTTTTGGCAGTTATATCTTAAAAGTGAATCAGTTACTTGTCTTAATAATATATATATATATATATATATATATATATATATATATATATATATATTTATGTGGGATCGCTACGAAATACCGAACGCCCAAACTCCCGACGCTGAAAACAATGAGACCAGATGACCGAAACTCCGCATTACAGAAAGACCAGATGCGCAAAATGCAAAATCCCAATGTTAAGGGATTTTGCGTTAGCGCTTCTGGTGTTGCGGTTCAGGTAAGTATGTGTGTGTAAATGTGTTTGTGAGGGGTGTAGTATGTGTAAGTGTGTGTTCTGACTGTGGTGTGTGTGTGAGGGACTGTAATGTGTGGGTATGAGTTTGCCTTGTGTGTCTGTGCGATCTCGGAGTTAGAATAATAAAGTAGGTAGGGTGTGGAGGTAGTGTAGGATGCATTGTTTGGTTTTGGGGGGAAGGTGTGTGTGTGTGTGTGTGTGTGTGTGTGTGTGTGTGTGTGTGTGTGTGTGTGTGTGTGTGTGTGTGAGTGTGTGTGTGTGTGTGTGTGTGCGTGTGTGTGCGTGTGTGTGTGTGTGTGTGTGTGTGTGTGCTGTTTGGTTGTGTAACTTCCGCAATTTTGAATTTCGCGGTTTTAAATATTCGGTATTGTGGGATTTCGGGCATGTGGTCTCGGTGTTGTAAGCATCAGGATTTTGGGCGTTCGGTATTTAGTAGTGATCCCATATATATATATATATATATATATATATATATATATATATATATATATATGTTTTACTTCTGATAAAGTGAGAACTAAATCCATTTATAATTGGGGTAAAACACATTCTTCACCATGAAAAGCCTTCCCCTACTGGAACAAATATAATGCAGCTTGGCGGACATTAAGAGAAATGTCTATGCACACCTACATATAAGACATGATAACTCAATTGCCCTTTATCACTTTTTAGTAAAACTTTCAAAGAATTATAGTTGAATACAATTATATACAAGACTTAAGGCTTTCATTCAACCCTTAAGATCAAACTCAACTCAATTTTGAATTTACTGAACCATTTTATCCCTGTTGTCATGGAATGTTTTGGTTGGACTAGTGGCATGTTTCCAGTTATAGAAAAGGATAATTTTATGAACAAATATATATAACGTTTCCTTCTCACATAATGTCAACTGAGTCCAGAGATGTTTTGTATAAGTACTATGTTTCTCAATGTCAAACGATATCATACAGCCTCCTCTTAAAGAACCAAATATAATGCTGTTTGGCATGGCTTTGCACTGGCTATGTAGGCCTATTGGTTGTTAGCATTTGTACCAAATATATTCCTGAAAGGGACTACTTTGCTTAACTCAAGCAGCAGACCAGCACACTACTGCTGCTGCTGCTGCTGCTGCGTCGGGCATTATTCTGGTGTGCGTAACAAAGCAGTGTTTTATAATAAATGCTTTCTATAGGTGACTGCACCTCCTACATTACCCATTTTAGGTGCTTTTCTTCATACCCTTGATCTGTTAATATGTTACCTCTGAGGTCTTATCACTATGGAGAAAGAGCAAATATATGTATTCCCTTCCCATGTGTTGATGCAATTTCAGATGCATTGTATTTATGGACTATTGCACAGGGTTAAGCTCCCATACTAGACAATGTATTTGATAGAGTTTCTCCACATACATATTTTCATATTTGTAGCATTCTAATTTTATTTGCAGTGGTCATCTGAAATGGTGGAACAATGTGGTTGTGTTGGGCATTGGTCATGACTTTGTTAGAAATATTTTATATGTATGTTTATGTATGCATGTATTTATTTATTTATCTATTTATCCCTTGTTAACCTAGTAAAGGAATTAATCCATTGACCATTTCCAGCCACAACACAGGTCAAAAAGCTAAGGACAACATGCAATTTATAAAGACCTAATAGAAAAAATACAATACAATAAAAAAGAACTGTAGAACATGCCATAAACAGTCACAGTGCATACTCATTCAAATACCATTTGCAAATATGTGTCTGGTTAGTTCAGTAATAATTGCATACATTTTAAATGAGTTGAATGCACTTGCTAAGACAAGGGATTTATATTACAACCATGTAAGCTAATGAGTATAAGCAAACTTTTATCAATGAAAGTAGTCAATTCTAAAATGGTATGACTGTAGTAAAATGTGATGATAAACAGCTGAGTCTTCAGTTTCACTGTGCAAGTTCAGAATTCACCATAATTCTTCTTTTTTTATTGTTAGAAAATATAACTTTTATGGACAAGTTAATATTGGAATTTTACAGTAGTGCAATAGTTGGGCACAACAAAATATTTTCCTTGTTTCACACACTAACACAGACACACTCAGAAATACACACACACACACACACACACACACACACACACACACACACACACACACACAAATGGACTACTTGTCACAAACTACAATGATATTCCTTTAACAGTGATCAAACTGAAATTATGATCATTTGCGGCCTGGCTGCTCACCAAAAAATACCTTCTGATGGGTTACACCAAGTGCATGTTAAAGAAATTCTGACCCAAGTAATGTAATTTGCCTTGTTTCACACCCTGTAAAGATAAACCAATAACCTTTTAACTGTGATTAAATAAAGAAATGGGCCATTTACTTTCAATAACAGAAGGACCTCCCAAAATATCCACATTCTTTGCACCTCAGATATTTGACTGTGAACAAGTAACAGAAATTTGGTCTCAGTAATGTACTGATATTGTTTTGCATACATATAAAGAAATATATGAACACATTGACCTTGCCAAAGGTAATTATTCTTAATTTAATTTTGCTGATGTGATTGGAGTTATGAATCATTTTCACTCACACATTGACTGGATGCAATTTTATGTTTGAATGTTATGTAAGTGCTTGATAACGTAATGCATTTAAGCTTGTTATACATACTCACAAAAGTGCACACACATACACACACATACACACACACACACACACACACACACACACACACACACACACACACACACATGCACACACACACAAACACACACACTGCCCCTGACATATTAAAGAGATAGCTTAATAGTCCTTAACTGTTTCCTTTCACATGCAGACTGCTTCCTCATCCTCACCAAATAATCATTTTTTGACTGGTACACCTCTGATATCTGTTTGTCATAATTTGATAGAAATTCTGATCACAGTACTCTATTTCAGCTTGTTTCACACACACATAAGCATGCACACGCACACACACACACACACACACACACACACACACACACACACACACACACACACACACACACACACACACACACACACACACACACACACACACACACACACACACACACACATACTGTGCATGACAAACCAGATTGATACTGTGGTCAAGTGAACATGTTGTTTGGATTTACACAGCAACTTTTGCTCTGTAGCACAAAGCGAAGAAGACCTGCCTATGATTCAGGCAAATAAGGGTTGAGTAGCAACCCTAACAGTTTAGCAGCTGATAAGGGGATGAAAAGGAATGAAGGAAGGAACAGTGTTTCCTTCCTCTCTCAGGGAGTTGGGGTGAGGGATGAGTGCCATGGAGGGGTGTAGTTTTCTTGCTGCCTCTATGTACCAGAGCACATGACAGAGTGCACCCCAGGTTAGATGGGATGAGACCACAGTAAAGGAGATGTGCTAGAAGGGAGCTAAAGAATAGTATCACTGTGTCTCACTGCATGCCCATGGGTGGTGAGGCCCATCATAGGCATCTGACCACAACAGTAGGGACAGTAGAGAGTAGTATGCCAGTATGCAAGGATGGTCATCTCTCTCCATTTAATCTGACCCTTACCTTTGGCAGCCACAAGAGAAGAAATTGGCCAGATAACTAACCAGGAAGGCTTGTTGATGGTCAGTAGAGGGCAGCAGAAAGTAAACAAAAAAATAATTTGTACAGAAATTCTCAAACCCACAAGAAAAATAAAGTCTACCTGACTATGTACCTTTCTTATGTTTGAGTGTAACCAAGTTAAACAAATACTGACTGTGGTACAGCATATGTGTTTTTGTCCTTCTAAATCATATTTCTGCAGGACCCTGCACAATAGCTCAACTACCTCTACCTAATCAGCATATTTTTTGTGGGGCAAGAGCAGAACATCCCTTGGCTAGGTAGGAGTGATGCAGCTCATTCATTTTTACCCAGAAGAACACTATTGGCCCATCTATTACCATGCAATGAGAGTTTGATGGCAATGACTGGGCCAGAAGCAAGTTCTTTGGATTGTCCTAATTCTGGAGCTCTTAGATCATGATGACTTCTTAGATGTCTACAATGCTGTCTACCTCTGGGAAGTGCGATAGGGCTGCTTCATTCACTGCAAGGTATGGCAGCACATAGATGTAACATACCTGTGGCAATAATTGAACATGGTCATTTAGGTTATAGACCGGAAATCAGCGTTGCTCTACATATGCGTGTGAACACACACACACACACACACACACACACACACACACACACACACACACACACACACACACACACACACACACACACACACACACACACTTACACAAACACCACAAAGTAATGATTTAGTTTTACTTTCCTCAACCTCTTTCCATTCCTCTGCACTGTATGGCTGCTATGGTATAATCTGGGACATTAGCCCCCCCCCCCCCCAAAAAAGCAACTACTTTGATTTCCTGTGGAAATCTGCTCTTGTTTAGTTACTGTGTTGAGTCTTACTGTCTTAAAAGGTACCAACCACTCCTCTATCAGTGCTGTGAAAGTGCCCGCTTCTTACACTACTCACAGGCTAAGTTCTGTGGATCCTGGTTGGGTGCCAGGAGCAGCATCTACTGCTTCATATTCACAAACTCTCTGCCACAATTCTTGAATTAAAAAAGTTTAATAATTCTGTGCCCAGTGCATACTGTTGACACTATCCATAAGTTTATCTATTGTCCTGCCAGCATATAATTAAAAAAAAATCCTAGGCAGAAAAAAAAGATCACTGTGCTAACTCTTTTTGGTATTCTCTCTGAAAATTATAAGATATCGATGGGTAAGCACTAACATCAACTGCATCTGAGCAACATTATATACAAGTCCATGGTATAACATAGTAAGAAGCATGAGCTGGCTATCCATGAGTTGTTGCTATGTAAGATGAGGTAGAAATGAGATCCAATGGCAGTGTGGTACATTCTTTCTCATTTTTCAGTTCAGGTTGATTTTTATTTATTTATTTATGTATTTATTTATGTATGTTTTATATTAGTATTTGTATTAGTATGGTAACTGAAATAATAAAAGATCAAATCATTGCTGCTTTCAGGGGGGAGGCCACTCCATGTTAAACTGTGATCAGAAATAAAAAGCACTATTTTCCACAGCCTTAGGTATACTGGCTGCAGTACATTGTTAAGAAATGAATGTGTAATATGCGAGTGTTATATATCATCATGCCACATGCACAAATACTGATACATGGCATACAGCAGTTACACATGCTTACTGATTTCAAGATGGAGGCATCTGAGGAAATAGGATGAATTCATATCCAGTAATACTCATAAATAGGGTGTACAGTTATATGAGGGATCGGAGATGAAAATTAAAGTGGGTGGGGCCCTGAGCAGAGGAACCAGGCAGGGGTGTCCTCTTCCCCATTGTTGTTTGCATTATATTTAGAACCATTGGCAAAGAAAATAATGGACTCAGAAACTCAAGGATATAATTGGTGTGGTAGTCAAGAAAACCTCGCTCTATTTGCAGATGATTTTATTTTATACCTGACAAAACCACAAAGAGACGTTACAGTATTGTGGAACATTTTTAGTTTCAAATCTTTTTGGGATACAAAATTAATGAAGCTAAAGCAAAGGCAATATGCGTAAATTATGTACCCACATATGAATTGGTTCACCAATATCCATATCTATAGGGCATGATAAAATGAAGTATTTAGGAGTATGGATTAAAAATTATTCTGGTGTGGTAGCTAAGGATATGTGGGAGGAGACTAAACAAAAGGTAATGCAAAAACTGAGAAAATGGAAGCTTTGTTATATGGATATGGATATAAGATACAATCAGTTAAAATGTTTTTAGTCCCATTAGTCTTATACAAAGATCAGGCATATTTTGTATCACCAGAGGAGAAGCTGTGGATAGCAATTAGTAAAGAGCTGAAGGACTTTATTTGGGAGGGAAGACAGCAAGAGTCAAGTGGGATAAGCCGATTCTTCCAGTAGGACAGGGAGGATTGGAATTACCGATTTGACGGTGAATTTCAGACCTACACAGTTAAGGCTCATATACATAGCACAAGCAGAAAACTATAATTAATAGTGGAAAGGGATGATGAAACAGGGGGGGCTACAAGGAGAGATTCGGATTTTGGTGGCAGGCCTAACAATAATCATACAGAATATTATATCTATAACGCAGCAGAAAGTATCCTAAGAGCTAACCTAACATGGGAATGGAGAATAGAGATTCTGCTGAGAAGGATGCAATTAGGGATATAGACAGTAGGCAAGAAGGCCTGGAATTTATTGAAGAAAACTGGCAAAGGAACCAAGGTATTGGGAACAAATAACTAGAGTGGAAAGGATGATAGAATGGAAAAATCCCAAGATTTTTTTGGACTGCAGGTTAGAGATTACCTTCCCTGTCAAGGATTGATATCAGAGTATAGGCAAAAAGAAATAAACAGGGGGATCTCAAATGAAAGACCTGTACTAGTAGAATTCTTAGTAGAATCAAGAACAGAAGCTGCCATTAAAAAAGGAATAATTAATACAGCATATAAAATATTGCCTGATAATTATAGGAATCAATCAGAGGAAGTTAGAAAGGATTGAAAAGAGAGATTGGACAAGCAATTCACGAAGAAACAAAGGGAGGATATATGTATGTCTTCCAAATATGCAACAAAATCTAGAAAATTTAAGATTTTTGCTTGGAAATGTTTGCATAGAGATTTTTATACTCAAAGTAGAGTCCAGAGAATTTTTCCTCAGGTAGACAGCAAATACTGGAGGTATTTGGAAGAAAAGGGTAATTGGGAACATGTTTTCTGGGAGCATGGTGAGTTGGCAGACTTTAAGGATTCCCCACGTGATGCACTGCCAGAGATGCTTGGTAGACAGATTGGTGTGATTAGGGTGATGATTTTCCTGAGCTATGATATAGAATCTGAATTGTCTAGACATGGTAAGGCCATGCTGTGTCTAATTATGGTGGCTGCCAAAAATAAATTGCTACAAAATGGAAATCAGAATCTAAACCAACTATACTAGAAGTAGTAAATATAATAAGAGAGATAAAACAACTGGATCTGAGATATTTAGAAAAGGCTTGGAGCAAACTACATAGGAAAAATGGGAATTGTGGGAACAATAAATACAGGGCAGGAATGAGGTTCAAAGAAGGCAGGACGTAATGAACCATGTAATGACTGACTGAAAATGACTGGACAGATTATAAGTGATGTATAATGTTTGCAACTGGTAGTGTGTCAATACGGTTTCTGATGTAAGATGCTTGCAACTAGGATTGTGTCGGTGCTTTTTGTTTTCATTTATACAAATGTATGATTGTCTGTGTTGTAAGTAATAGTTTAATAAAGATGTTCCTTGTTTAAAAAAGGGGGCAGAAATCAAATGTATGCAATGTTGTTTTAGGTTATATGATATATAGCAATATGTTGAAGTATAATGTTTGTGAATGTGAATTTGTTAATACATTTTGATTAATTTTATAAAAATGTAAATGTGCCTATGTCACAAGTGCTAATTTAATAAAGGTGTTTTAAAAAATAAATAAATAGGATACACAGAAATAAATATTATGTTGTAAATATCTGAAAATGACACTAAATTCAGACATATTTCACAACCAGTGGCTCACACATGGTGGAGGAGTCAGAAACTGTTGCCAAATCGCTATAAGCAAATTTGCATGACAAGTGGCCATGTGCACAGCGTGTGAGATTCAGAAAACCTAGTTATAGGATGTTAAAAGCGCAAATAGTGTAGTTGGCCATGCTTCAGGCTAATTACTCTGCAATGAGGTGCCACATATGATAACGAAAAAAACAAGATATCAAAGTGATTCAGAAATGCTGAAATACCGCACAACAGAACAGCACCTTGCTCATATTGAACTCTGCCATATGCCTTTGTTCAGATAGACTACATCCCACAAATATGCTTGGGGTTGCTGCAGCAATAGTAAATGTGTATCTGCAGGAGGCTGTCATTGCAACTTCTTTGCCTGAGGTGCATGATCTACCTTAACAATTATTCATGTTACTACATTCAGTACAATGAACTCCTTGATATACTTATGGATAACACATGTAGAAGTACCGACAAACTGGCATCATCTGTAGGCCTTAGAGAAAGAGCAGTTAAAATACTATCATTGTACAAAGAAATGGACTTGTAAAATGTAACACTTACCTTACTTAAATAGATACCTTGTTAAGAAGGAATATTTCTTCAAAAGCACCCTTAGCAGGATTCAAACTCTGGTCACAGAAGTTTTCTTCCATGGCATGATGTGGGTCGATGCTTCTTGTTATGCTTATATCATGTTGACTCACCCTTCTGAACTCTTCTCATTATTGTTTCTGAATCAGTCAATTTGTATGATGAGCAAATCTGATAAACATCATGGTGAGTTCTACTCAATGCCATACACACATCTGAGCAACTGAGGGCATCTCCATGCATGAGCAGGCAGCCAATTATTTTAATGTTGAGATAATTGTCATCCCATATTTAACCACATTTCACATGGAGCCATTGGAGTGTATGCATTCTGAACAGCATACAGAGAGAGATGAACAGCTGCCATATTTTACGGCTTTAAGTGCCAATGGAACCATAATAACATAGTACCTGTATTTTCTGATTTTGCCATTCATCATGCAAATGAGGTGCCCTTTAATACCCATCACTGCATGAAAGATGGGACATGTGAGAATTTTTTTAGACAGTAACTCTCTGCCATTTTTTCCTGAGATCTTTCAAGGTGAGACGTTATAGGTGGAGAAAGAGAAGGCAGTGCTCCTGTTAGAGCAGAGAGTTGATGTGAGGAGGATTCTATAATATTTCTTCATGTTCTCCATAAGGATAACCACCAAAGGCATATACAGGAGGGCTATACCTGCCCAGAGTATTGGAATAACTTATTCAAGGCTGTCACCATCAACTGGCATCTCACACATGGGGGAATAGTACTGTCACCTTTATAGTGACATAAAGCAATGTAATCCTTACCTATTTGGCTGACGGGAGGATGAAGTCAAAGAGTAGGCACCATCTCCGTGGTGTAAAGGCAGCAGTTATAGCAGGTAAACCACAGATATGACATTATGCTCTATTTATGTCTATAGATCTGCAGACATTGAAAGGAATAAGCAGTTGAACAGAAGCAGACTGGATTGCCTAAGAGATTTCAGGGATGAGCATACATGCTGTCATTAAAATATCTGGCTTTTAATAGTAACATTAGTAGGCATTTGGTAATAATGTATGATGTTAATAAACAAGTGGCATGTCTGTTATTATTGGCAGAGATCAAAGGCAGTAGCACAACTGCAATGTCAGAAGTGTTTCTTCATGCCAGTCCTGTGCAGGTGGACAGGTAAAGCATGATAGCTATGTTTGTTCTCATACCGATGAAGATATCAGGGGGTTCAATCTGCACCCCCACTCCCACAGTGTTGTAATCAGGACAAACATTTTTCTATTCATTAGTATCACTGCAGTAGTACACGATCCACATAAGTAACGTCATCATAATTAGTTTGTTGGACATTTCACAATTTACAGTAGGATTTGCTGTCCTCTGCCTATCACCTGTGATTGAAATATGTATATGTGAGCAGCATTTACTTTGTATACATACAGTATTCTCAGGCATCAAAATTCATCTCTGTCCACAAATATCCCTAGCACAATCCATATATCGAAAATTCATTAGCTATCTATTTTTGTACATATATATATTTATATATAGCAGTATGGAGAGAAAGGCATATCCCAGATGACTGGAGAATAAGCATCCTAGTGCCAGTATACAAGAACATAGGGGACATCCACAACTGTGGGCTACAGTACAGAAGTATCAAACTCCTGTCACACTGCATGAAAGCTCTGGAGATGGTGACTGACAAATGAATACACAGAATTCTAGAATATAGGATGGTAGATGAGCAGTTTTAATTCATGTCAGGATGTAGCACAACCTGATGTTTGCAGTGAGACAGATAGTTGAAAAGAAGCTAGAGGTGAGGAAAGAGTCCAACTGGGCAATCCTACACTTGGAGAGAATATAAGACAAGGTCCCAAGAAAGCTGATATGGGCAGCCCTGTGATGGTTCACAATCCCAGAAACACTGGAAAAATTAGTGCAAGCTATGTACAAGGACCCAATGGCTCAAGTATGAACAGTGTTCGGTCACACAGAGGGGATCTCAGTGGGACTGAATGTGCAGGGTTCAGCTCTGAGCCCACGGCTGTTCATATTGGTGATGGACTACATTAGCCAACAAGTTGGAGGAGACAGATCAACAAAATTGCTGTATGCCTATGATGTGGCATTACAGACATACTCTGAACAAGAACTTTAGCAAAGAATAGGGGGAATGGAATGCAAACCTGAAGGCACATTTATTTATTTATTTACATTTGTTGACCGGGAGTGTCCGACTGGACGTTGGTCCATTTTCAGCAGAGGCATGGGGAGAAAAGCTCCACAGTTAAAATAAACAGACATTAGTTACATTGGATTACATAGCGATTAACAATTTAACATAGCAATTACTTACATGGGATGAAATTGACAAGACAGTTGTAATGACAGCAAATGGGGGAAACCAGAAGTTGAGAATTAAGATAGAAGGGAAATAATGGAACAGGTTAATAGCTTCAAGTACCTGGAGGAGTGGTTGGGGAGAAGGGAAATCTGAAATGAGGAGATCAAAGCCAGAATCAGAGGGGCTGCAGCCAACAGGTACAGAGTGTCAGATGTAGTATATGACTGAAGAATGCCAAAGAAGCTGAAATGTAAGGTACAGCCAGTAGTACTGTATGGTAAACAAGCCTGGGCAGTAAAGGCAGAGCAGTTGAGGAAGCTAGAGGTGATGGAGATGAAGTGCCTGAGATGGTTGGCAGGATGCACACCATGGGACAGACAAAGAAATAAGGACATAAAAGCAGAAGCTAAAGTAGCCCCAATTGCATAAAAGATCAAAGATAACAGTTTATGATAGGTTGGTTACATCTGTAAAGAAAGAAGAAAACAATCTGGTGAAGGTGATTTTGGACAGACAAGAAGAAGGCAAGAGGAAACATGGGCATCCAGTAAAAAGGTCGATGGACTGTGTGAGAGAAGACTTACAACAGTAAAGCTTGAATGTCAAAGAAGGCAGGAGTGTGACGTTGAATAGAGAGAGAGAGAGAGATGATGACAGTTGACAAGACACCCCAACCCCATATAGAAAATGGGAAAAAGGGGGTTGATGATAATAATGTTGCTGCTTCACAGCAATAGATTCCCCAGTTCAGTTCTTGGCTATGGTGCCTTCTGTGTGGAGTCTGCATGTCCTCCCTGTCTTTGCATGGGTTTCCTCTGAGTGCACCAGTTGCATTCCACATTCCAAAGGCAAGCAGTACGTAGGTTGCACATTCTAACTTGGCCATAGGTATATATAAATATAAACAGGAATAGAGGATGTTATTAAGCAGGGTAATGAGTTCAGATTCCCTCAGGGGTGGTTATTTGTTTCTTCATTAGAATTACTTCTTTTCTGCTTCCCACATTCATGTATACAGCTTCTCTACTGACTAGCCTACATAAACCCAGTTTTCAAAGCTGTTTGTGAAATTTCCATTCCCAGGCACTTCAAACTCCAATTACACTCACACCTTATTTCATTGTGGATCTGACAATGTCCACTTACAACTCCATTAATCACTCCTGGTTGACCATTGCTCCATTACTCCCAGGCTCCCAGCCCTGGATCTTTCTGTCTAAGTTCCTTCCAGTTACTATCAACTTCATAAATATCTTGCTATCTCTCTGCATCTTCCATTTCTATTTTCACCACAATGTTAGCTATCTACTTATAACCCTCCGTTTTTTTCCACAAAATATATTCCTTACTTTGCTTCTAAACCATCTACTTACTCCACTGAAACCTTCTTTTACAACACCCCATTCCTGTATGCTAGTAAACTAACCTTCTATTCATTTTTTTACTTTTAATGTTTTAAACATGTTAACTGTAAATTTACCACAGTCAATGTCTGAGTTGGGCTCATAATGTAAAGCAACGTGTATTATATTGTATTGTATTATTTATTGACTGCAAGTAAACTTTTCCAACTGTGGAGCTGTTCTCCCTGGGCCTCTGCTAAAAAAGGTTTTTCATAACCCATTCAGACTTTCCCATTAAACAAATGCAAATAATGAATAAAAAAGTAAATTATGATACAGGTACAGTCAGAAAATTAAAATGTGATGATGTAAGGACTGGTGTAGGTCGGTATAGCATGTTAATTTACTGTATCCCACCTATCCTGTCTGAGTTTCGGATTGGCTGTGTTCAAATATTTTATATGGATATATGTGGTGCATGTACCATATGGCCTTCTAGATTGTGTTTTGCATCCTTACTATGTTCACCAGCTTCCTTTGAAGTTTTCAGTCATTTTCTGTTGTTTTGTTGTCCTACTACCACCTCTGCACTCAGCCATTAACACGTATAGCCTTACTTTGTTCCATAAGACATTATTCTGCATATCTTTTGCATTGAGTTACAACAGTAAGGCCATTGGAGCCTGGTATAATGGTTAAGGTATTTGATTCTCACCTTTGGGAAGAGACTTGGATAGGCATAGAATGGTCTATTAAGAAAGAAAGCTAGCCTAGTAATTGGCTATGAAACATCTTAGTTTTAACATCTTGTTACAATATACAGGAGTGTGTTAATGTATTATTGTTGTCCAACATCTAACCTAGCAGCTTGTGCATGGTCATTGCTTACCACTGCTGTACTTTACTCTGGCTGGAGGCTGGTTTAACATGATTTTACACTGAGTCCCGATTGCAGCCATAAGGAGAAAGGTGGAAAAATGATGTTAGCCCTATTATTGTGAATAAAAATGTATTATATGAAGGAGTAGAATTGGCTGAGTTGTTTAATAAACATTATCTTATGAGTGAGTCCATAAGTAGAGTCAATTGTTGTGTTAGGTATACGTTAGTGGATGATATTTATGAAGTCCACTTTTTAGTTTGAACACTATGCAAAGCCAGGTAAGGTAGACTGTGGGGAGTGGGGTAAAGAGCTCCTGGTGAGAGGAGGAAAAATGCCAACACGATTACCCCTGTGATGCAGCTAGGAGGAGTCCTCCCTGGAGGAAGCCTTGAAAAAGGCTCTATAGAGCGGGAACTACAGTACAGCCTTGAAAAGGCTCCTAAGGGGTGCCCCCTGTAGTGGCCTCAGGGAGGGCTGTAGATAATCCAACCGTGGTAGCCCTGAGAAAGGCTGTGCAACCTTTTGTATAGCCTTCAATAAGGCTCCCAGCTGGTGTGCTCTCTGCTGATGAGTCCGGTAGCCTGCAAAAAGGCTGTGGTGAGCTTTAACAATGGCTTAGTAGAGCCTTTAAAAAGGCTGTGGTGATGGGTTCTGTATGTCTGACTCATCCTATAAAGCCTTGAAAAAGGCGCCAGATGTTGGTATGCCTCTGAGTGTGGTCAGGCCTAGGCTTCCCTGGGGAGGTCTGCCTTCCCTGTGGCTCAGTCCAGTGTCTGGGGGTGGTGGGAGGTAGTAGTCAGTGGCCAGGGCAAGATCTCAGTGAGGGTACTCAGGGAAAGATGTGTGCCCAGACTCCTGTCGGTGGTAGGCTTGTCCGTAGAGACTAAAGTAGAACCAGCAAAAGGCAAACAAGTACAATAGGAACATGTAAAATAAAAGACAGACTCGATCCTCAGCAAAACAGGTTATTTATTGCCATCAAAGCATAGTTCCAGACTGAGGGAGTACAGTATGGTGCTTCCACTTTTATACAGTTAGTAGGGGGCATGGCTTGAGGAACCTGCCTCTGGCGGGTGTGGCCTTTATTGTGTTAGGGGTTCCCTCAAGCCTTACAGCCTATTGAAAACAAGTATTGAACATCGTATTTAGCATAAGAATACATTCCTCGAAGATCCAATGCAGTATAACAGAAAGCCAATAACCAAAGCAGAAAACTGTTGGTCCTCTCTTTTTTTGGAGAAGAAATATACCCCTATCAGTGGTTCTTTATATAACAATAAGTAAAAGTGGTGAGACTGTGCCTGAGTTATAAAAAATGATAGCTAACAATTAGAGCCTAGGAATATGCCATTTAAGGCTGTCTTCACAAGGAGTTAATTGGTGCTTATATTGGTGTTAGGCTACACTTTTCACGATGCCCTTCTTCAGGATGGCAAGGAGGGTGTGGAGTAAAAACATCTAATGTATAAAAACCTGAACAGGAATTAGATCACAAATGGCTGAGGTCTGAAAGACATGTTAGAGATCAAAACACTAAAGGAAAGTTATACAAACACTAAATACTGGGGGAGGGAGCAAAAAAAGCTGTAAGTTAACATAAAAATATAACATAAAAATAAAAAAGTACATATTGAAATAACTACATTGATGAAGAAGGTGAACCAACCTACTTCTTTAAAGATAAAAAAAAATCTGAGAACAAAAAGACCTACATTTAAAGTCATGCCAGCTTAATCTGGTAGGGGACCAGCCACGGAGCATCAGTGCCTTATTTTTTCTGAGATGGAGTACTGGTAACAGAGATTCAGTGTAGTTAAGTCCAGGTTTGGATCTCGCCTGCAAGAGTATCTGCCACTCCAGCTCTTTCTTTTCAAGCAGAGCATTGCAGTTACCTTAGAGTAACATTTTTCCCGAGTGTCCTCACTGAGATCTTGCCCTGACCACTGGCTACTACCTCCCACCACCCCCAGAAACTGGATTTAGCCACTGGGAAGGCAGACCTCCCCAAGTAAGCCTATACCTGACCACACTCAGAGGCACACCACCATCTGGAGCCTTTTTCAAGGCTTTATAGGTTGAGTCAGACATACAGGACCCATCACCAAGCCTTTTTAAAGACTCTACTAGGCCATTGTTAAGGCTCACTACAGCCTTTTTGCAGGCTACTAGACTCCCCAGCAGAGAGCACACCAGCTGGGAGCCTTATTGAAGGCTATACAAAAGGTCACACGGCCTTTCTCAAGGCTACTATGGTTGGATTATCCACAGCCTTTCTCAAGGCTACTACGATTTGATTATCTACAGCCCTCCCCAAGGCCACTAAAGGGGCCACCCCTTAGGAGCCTTTTTCCCACTCTGTAGACCCTTTTTTCAAGGCTTCCTCCAGGGAGAACTCCTCCTAGCTGCATCACAGGGGTAATTGTGTTGGTAGTTGGAACACTATAGGAAAATCATTGAGCTGCATAAGACAGGACAGTTCTCTGGGTCCTGACAACATACCAGGATGCCTTTGGGTTATTTACTCCACATATCTTTCTACAGTTCTTGCACCCTTCTTTAATACAATGTTATTTATGGTTATGACCCTTTAAACTGAAAGTGTACAGATGTTATATTCACAAGTGTGGTTCAGGCGATAATATCTGCAATTAAATGCCAGTTAGTCTAACTCCCTTGGTGGCTAAGAGTTTTAAGAGCTGTTTACTATCCATCATGGCTACCGATTTAAAGGATTGTCTGTGGAAATTTGTGTCAGAATGGCTTTAACTATAATATATCAACATTTATTAATTAGACAATTTTTTATGACCATGTTACCTTGGATCAGGGTTTATCTGTTGTTGTGGTATGTGTGTGTGTGTGTGTGTGTGTGTGTGTGTGTGTGTGTGTGTGTGTGTGTGTGTGTGTGTGTGTGTGTGTGTGTGTGTGTGTGTGTGTATGTGTGTGTGTGGTGTGTGTGTATAATGTTCTCTCGTTTGTGACTTTAGACAAGTAGTTTGTTCAGAACCAGGCATCACTCCTTAAACTCAGTTGTGTCACTATGAGTATGAATGTACATGAAGCTAACAATGTTATCACCCACATATCTTAAGTGTACATGTATAGCTGGAGATTTCTCTTTCAATACTTTCTGTGTGTTTTAGCACTTCGTTAGGAACTTTTAGTGGAGACATTTGGTGAAATGGAGCTCGATGATGTGAGTTTTCGATATACAGTGGTTTTGCTGACCTGGCCTTGATAAAATGGGATTCAATGTTGTGGTCTTTCGATATTGTGATGTAGAGCCCTCTGAGGGTCAATCAGTGATGTGATCTTTGGGGGAGGTTGGCTGCAAACTTTACATCCTTCTTGTAGCACTGGTTGTGTATATGTTTAGTTGAGTAAGTTGGATGTTTGACAGTATTGGTACTGAGTAGAGGAAAGTAGGTAGTAGGACTGGGGGGGGGATGATGATATGACATTTTGCAGTGTTAGATAGACAAGGTTTTTCCCTATAGAAAGTGCTTAGTTTTTGGTGTGTTTTTCTCTGTGTTGAACATAGAAGTAAAGCTTTAGGTCTTATGTAAACACTAAGTAGTCTGGTCTGTGTGATAACTTCTGTTGGGAGTGAAGATAATTAGTTTTGTTTTGTTTGGGTTTAGGAATAGCTAAGAGCTGGTCAGACAGTTTTCTATAGAAGTGAAGGATTTCTGGGATAGTTTTTACAGGGAATCAAATATGTTTGCTGAACAGATGGCCATAAAGTTATCTAAATACTGTACTAAGGTGTCATTCTTACTGGCCAGATCCAGATCATTAACAAAGATACTGAACACAATAGGGACCAGCATGGATCCTTCTGGGACACAAATGCAACAGGGAGAAAGGATGAGATCTCAGTTAGCTGTTTTACTGCCTGGAGTCTGTTAGAGGTAACTAGAACACGAAGATAAAGAGGAACTGTCAAGGCCTAGACTGGAGATTTTTTGTAAGAGTATAGGATGAGAGATAGAGCTGAAAGCTTTTGCATAGATCAAGAAAAAGAGCAGATACAAGTTTACCATCATTGCTCTTTGTGTTAACAGTATTAGTGAAGTTAAGGAGGGTGGTGAAGGTATTGTGATGAAGGCAAAAGCCATGCTGTGAAGGAGGGAGGAGTGCACGTTGTGTGATATAGTGCAGGAGATGGGACTGAATGCACTTCTCCATTATTTTTGGTAGGGAGAGAGGATGGTGATGGGTCCATAATTGGTGAGTTCAGTAGAAAGGCCGCCTTTATGGATGGGAATGAAATAACATTTTTTCTATACTAAAGGTACATAAGATTTATTGAGAGAGCAGTTTATTAGAACTGCCTTTCAATGAAAGGGCAGTTTATTAGAATTGAGACTGGGTAAGCTATGGCCTCTGCTGCACTTTTTAGATATTTGCCAGGCAGATTGCCTGGTGCTTGGGAGGTGGGTTTTAGTTTAAGTAGTATTTTTTGATTATAGCAGTGGAGATTGGCTGACAGACAGAGTATAGGGAGTCAACTGTTTGCAATGTATTCATGGCATTGTTTTGTGCAGAACTGTTGAGTAAGGAAGAGACTGATTTAATAAAGTTACAGTTAAATTCGTTAGCAATGTCAGATGATTTATTAGATCTGAGTGTAGGTGAAGGCTATTTTGAATGGCCAGGATTTATAAGCTGATTTATGGAAAACCAGAATAATCTGTGGTTCTGATAATTTGTATTTAAATTTAGTAAGCCATTTGGCTATGTTTCTGAGTTGTCTGAATCTCTGATAGTTTGTCTTGAGTTTTGTTTGTGGCTCAATACTTTGTTGAAGTGAGATAGAGTGTCATTGAGTGGTAGGTGCTTTAGTTTTGTCCAGTTATACTGTTTTAGGCATAAGATGAAAGTATATCATTATTAGAATTTGAGAGATTATGAGTCACATTTAAGTGCTATTGTTTTTGGATTTTTGTTTGCTTTCTTATAGCAAATATAGTGAGATGGTGACTTACCTCATTAACACCTAAGTGGTGTGGAATGTCACACCTCTAGCAGCCTACACACCTTGCATTGAAGAGCATTCTCTGAAAAATAAACTTAAAAAGTATAAGATAAACAAAAGCAAGTATCTGTGAACAATAACCACTATTAAAATTGTACTCACTGCAATGCTATCAGTAAAAAGTATTCTTTGCAGTGAAAATATGCATTCAGAATGCTAGAATATATTATAAGGAACACAAACCCAAAATACCTTTTATAACTTTTACAAACAATATACCATATCTTTGAAATTGTATAACCTAGGCACATATTGTTGGAACACTTTTGTTAACCTGAAATGAATTTTCACATGAAAACAAGAAATTACTCTATGAGTGCAATTTTACTAAGATATTTCAAAAATATGAAAACATATGCTTAATTGTATAATTAGCCGATATTAATAACATGAACAAATTTGAAAATGTTTCTTCAAACACATTGAATGTTTCACCTGATGTCATGCAACAGTTTGTAAGTCACTTGCTTTTTTTGAGTATGAAATATTTATGGAAATATTATTTATTTTCATAATTACTAACAAACAACTAGCAATTTATCAGGAATAGTGTGATATAAATGGACATTGACAATGAATTTTCACATCTCCCACATGGCATATAACACCATACCCCTCAATAACATGTAGGGGTCTCAGTTATGAAAATCTGAACAATATGTATGAAGATAGGAATAATAAGTGAAGATCAGTGATTAATTTCTCTACTGTGGGACATCCTAGATTAACAATCTTTCTGTCATTTTGTTAATAATTCCTTGCACTTTCCAATATGCAAGCAATAATGCCTGACAGGGTATGTATTAATGTGTAATTAACACCTGCCCTGTGGCGTCGGGCCTCTACACCACTGGAAGGGTGTTAATTACCCATTAACACACACCCTGGACGGCATTATTGCCCTTAGAAAATGGACTACTAGTGGCTATATTTAAAAAAAGGACTTTTAATTACTTTTTTAAATTAAGTTTTTATAATAGTTCTGACATAAAATATTCCCTTATTTAATTATTTATTTATAGAACTGTATTGTTGTTATGTATTTCTTTTCCATTAATAACATTTTATTGGAACATTCTAAATTATGAATTCTAAATTATGAAAACTATAATTTAATGAGAACAATTAAATGTATATGTTTACTAATGTAATGTTTATTTGTCTTTGTTTTCTGTGACATAAAATGTTATAGGCGCATTGAATATGTATGATGTTGGTTTAAATTAAGTATCTGTTTTCATATTTTCTGCTTTTTGTTGATTGTTGGTTGTTATGATGATTGTTTTATGTTCCTGTAGTGTTGTTTCTTCTGTTCTTCTGTTGATGACAGTATATTGCTTCATTGTTACCTGTTTTCATTTGTTGATGTCCAGTAGTTTGTAAGGCTTGTTTCTGACTTGTGTCCAGTCGTCAATGTTATTTCTCTTGGGCATAGTCCTGCTTCTGCGAGCATTTGTATAGCAGTTGCTCTTATACTGTGGTTGGTATATCTTCTGGTAAGATTTGCTAAGTCACTTATCTGTGGAATCATGCTTCCTAGGTAATTTTTTCCCATAGGTTCTCTGGTGTACCAGCATGTATGATTATCAAGATGGTGCTCTAGTATTTTCTTTGGATTTAAGAACAATGTTGGTGGGTTTTCTGGTAATTTTGAGATGTATTTCTGGTATGATATTACTGGGCATAATGGACTGTATTTTTGTTCATAGATTTGACCTCTGTATTGTTGTTTCTTACTTTCAGTTGGGTTTTTGTGGTTTTTAGTTTCTTCATTCAAGAAGTATTTTGTTCCTGTGGAATCTGATAGGACTGTGAAGCATTCTGGGTTCAGTTGTCTTTGTCCTTCTCTCCTTCTTCTTGCATGGAGAGCTGTAAATTGAACCAGACCTTTGTGACAAGACCTTGAGGTGTGTTTAGTGACAGTGCTTTGCAAGTGTCTTATTTTTTCACGTCTTGTTTGTAATTGCAGGATGATGACTTGCATTATCTTGATTTTCTTTTCTTAGTTTTTTTATCATGGAGTGTAGTATATTGCTTGCTGTTTTGAATAATGGGTCTGTTAAAATGTTTATTTTTCTGTCATTATTTTCATCATTTAAGGCTCTGTTTAATCAAACTCAATGATAAATAGCGCTGCACTGAATATAATTTGCCGTTGGTTGCACTTACTTCAGCATAGAATAGTTTTATGAGGTTAGCAATTTTTTGTATGCTGTCGGTTTTTAAGTTTATTTCTATGTTTTTGTGTTGAGCCCATTTGTATAATGTAGATATTGCCCATTTTGTGTTTTTGTGAGTATTTTCTTCATTACTATAGTGTTCTGTTTTTTAGTTCTTCATCTTTACTTGTAGTGTTAGAATTTGATGAAGTAGATTGTTGATTGTCTTCATTTTCATGTTCATCAGCTACTAGTATTTCAGGTTGTGGCTTACTTGTTACCTCTGTTTCATTGCTTGGTGCTGCTTCCGATGTTTCTTGGGTGTTTTCTGACATTTTTTGAATTTTTATGTTGGTTTCAGAGATAGTGGTGGTGTTTATATTTTGTGTAGTTGATTCTTCTTGTGTTTCTTTATAATGTCCATTGTCTGTAGTACGTATTCTTCCTTCTAGGTTTTCTTCTGTGTAGGCTGTATACATTCTTTTATTTCCTTCCTTATGAATATCTTCTAGGAGATTATCTAAGTCAGTTGAGTCAAACAGTTGAAATAATATACCAAATGGGTTTCACATTTTCTTCTTTTTCTTGTTTCGTTTATTTTTTTCTGTCAGGCGTTTCTTCTGTTACAGCTGTTGTGTAGTGTGCTGCTCTGATTTCTGTTGCTAGGTTATGAGGGCATGTGACCGTGTATTTTGTTTGGCTGTTTAACATTATAGATATATATATATATATATATATATATATATATATATATATATATATATATATATATATATATATATATATGTATATGTACATACAGATTAATGGTGTTTTTTGTGTGATATTAATGTTAATATTAATTACATATCCAACTGACTTACACCTAGCTTCCTCTCACTACCATGTATTACTCATTCTCCTCTCTTACTCCTTTATCTTCCCCTTCCATCCAATTAGCCTTTCTAGCTTGTTCCACCTTCGTGTGGAAAATCTGCTTTATGAGTTTAATGTAATATTTGAATATAAGATTTAGGTATATGAGTCAAAACAATATCCGTTTGAGCTTAGTACTATCTGTACATACATCCTACCTTTATTCCTAGCCCCTAGCTAGATATTGGTATATCTGTTCATTGCTATGTTTCATATAGCTAATGTTTGCTGCAGTATGTATTATTTGCTATTGTATGTATATTCAATTGTTCTTTATGTACTCTGCTGCTCATTTATTGTTCTGTGGAGCTTTTCTCCCCAGGCCTCCGCTGAAAAAGGACCTGTGTCCAGTTCAAATTTCCTGGTAAACAAATGTAAATAAATAAATAAATAATATAGTTTTAAATGTATTTTCTTGTTTTAGTCTGTGTTAACCTGCCTAATAATGTATGAGAAACATTCTTGTTGATGCTTAAGTGGTGGTTACTTAAGGTTAGTTTTTACTACATTATTGAGGGACAAAGGTTTTTTAATAAGGATAAGGTTTATATGTTTTGTTCATACAGTCACAGAGTTCTTTGAATTAGTTTATTTTTACTGAGAGGTACAATGTCTTTAACTGTAGCTGTTGACAGCTACAGTACTTAATGCTCATTGACTTGAAATAAATTTTGGATTGCCCTGGGACCAGATATTTCTATTTTTTTTATGAGACACTGACTTACAACTGCAATGGGTTTTGTTCTACGGGTGCTGTTGTTATCTCTTGGTATACTGAGGTGTTCGGTCTTTTGCCGGTATTTGGATTTGCAAGGTGTATATGCTTACTTAGCTCTTGTAGTGCTTGTGTCGCTTTTGTTCCTGTATTTCTAAAACTTTCAGGTGATATTGCTGTATGAAATGTTTACTTATGCTCGCTAGCTGTGAAACAGCTTTTAGAGAGCGAAAACAATGGTGGCCGTTTCTCTTTTTCTGTGCAAGTTTCACGGCAGTTTAATATGCTGCTGTGAAGTGTCGCACTTGTTTTTAAGTGGGCATTACTTCTACATTAATACCCTGCTGGATAACGCTCGTTCTCCAATGAGGTATTAATGTGGGAAAATTCCATTTTCTAATGCCTATTATTAGTTGGTAAGTCACTAAGTAAATGAAGCAAGACCCAAAAAAGTTCTGGACACCATAAGAAGCTATGGGTGTGAACTGGAAGTGTGCAAAAAGATGCTATAGGCTTTAAGTGAGTTAAAGAGTCTGAGAATGTCCTGGAGTTAAATATTTGATATTGCATAGAAGTGAGTATCCTGTTCATTGTGGTACCCTTGTTATTTTTATTGTTGAAGTGAGTGGCAGTGCTGATCAGTTGTGTTAGTGTACATAGATTGATGCAATGGGTGGGGTTGTTAGTGGAGAGACAGTATATACTGATGCCACCTAATAACAGTTTTTCTTGGAGGATGTACGGTACCCAGGCAAATAAATCTTCTGTTGTGTTATGACTGGTTTCAGGTGGGATATAAGCTCCTATTTTGTACAAGTATTTATGCTGATTTAGTCTGAGAGTAGATATGAGGATTTCAGTTATGTCAAATTGGGGGGGGGGTGTTAAGAGGTAATAGGGTGAGCTGTTGAGTGTTTTTTTTATAGAGTAATGCAACTTCATCACCTCTTTTATATTTTTTGTTTTGTGTCTGACCTGAATATCATATAATCCAATGGGAGTATCTCATCATCTTCTGTTTCACTTTTTAGCTGCGTCTTTGTTATCACTACAGTGTCAGGTGAATGCATGGCAAGCCATGTCTGGAATTCTGGTAGCTTGCTTAGATGATTCTAATGTTATTATGGATAATAAGCAGAGAAGAGGGGTTTGTGGAATATTATATGTGAGAAATGGGATAAACAGAGGTAGTGGGATAGGATGAGAGGGGGTAAAGGTTGGGCCTGGATTATGGTGTACGTCACCACTGTGTTTTAAGTTTTGGGTGATGTAGTGACAGATTGTCATTTTAAATTAATTGTTTTATTTTTCTTTCCTTTTTGTTTCAGGCTGAGTTTGCTGGTTATGATGTTATGAAGGTTTATATTATACTTAAGGAAATATACAGTTTTGAGAGGGAATAAGGTGGGAGCTATGTCTAGTGAGGTCAGCTAGGAGGTTGTTAGTTTTGTTAATGAGGTATAAGATGAGGGGTTTGAAGGAATAAAAGAAGGAAAGAAAGTATGGTAAATCTGGTAAGATTTACTGATAAGAATAAAAAATATTTCTACAAACATGTCAGAGAATACAGCATTATTCTGAATGAAGAAAGGAGGTTGCTGATGCAGACTTATGAGATTGTATAACTGTTAGCAAAGAATTTTTCAGGTTATACTGATCAAGGATTAATTACCACATGATATCCTGATCCATCTGAGAGGTGCATATTTAATTAAACAGGGTAAGCAACATGCAACGTATGATAAAAAGAGGCTGTCACAGGACCAGATAAACTAAATGGCTATTTTTTTATAAAACATAAGGAGCCATTGCATCCTAGTCTACTCTTTTTGTTTCAGCAAACATTGGTAATGGATTTTCTACCATCTGACTGGAAACATGTCTGTAAAATGCCTATTTTAAAAAAGGCAGGACTAATAAGGTAGAAATCTACAAGCCTATTCATCTAATAATTATATTGGTGAACTCTTTGCATTACCACTTTGTTATCATACTATGTGCAGGTATTTGAAGCTTTAGATAAAGTCCTTGCAACTGATAGTATGTGCTTCGACCTGACAAAGATTATACTTAATTATATGAAGACATTTATTTTTATTTTTATTTATTTTACATTTGTTAACCAGGATAATCCAACTGGACCAGGTCCATTTTCAGTGGAGGCCTGGGGAGCTCCACAATTAGATAAAGTAACAAAAATAGACAGACAATGATAGCACAGAGACATGCATAATAACAATGGTGAGCTTAAACTGTCCCAATAAACTATGAAATAATTACAAGTCTAAAAGTCTAGACCTTATAATCTTGTGTTATTTCAACAGTAGGAAGATTAGGAAGGAGGCAAAGTGGAATAAGAAATGCAGTCATCTTTATGTTATACATGAGCAAATCCAGGTTTTCCTGATGTGTGATTTAGTGATTTTTTGAATTGTGATAGTAGAGGAAGAAGTTATAGAAGAGGGGAAGTTATTCCAGTTTTTAGCTATGGTATGCGAGTATAGAGCTTTCCCTGCAGTATTGTTGGCACTAGTTATACAGAGGAGAGATTTATTGTTAGAACAAAGTGGACGATTAGTAGAATAGTGGGAAAGAAGTTGTTGTAGAGCTGGAGTTTTGTCAGGATGTTGAAGGCACTGACTAGCTTTTTGTAGGCGAGTAGTTGAGGAAATTCTAGCCATTGACTATCCCTAAGTGCCTGGCAGTGATGGATTCTGAAGGTAGAGTTGTTAGCAAATTTGGCAACTTTGTTATAACATGACTCAGTTTTGTCAAGGTCAATTTTTCTAATGTGGGTCAGGATTTCTGCTGCATAAATAAGGGTGGACAATAGGTGAGTTTGAGCTAAGGTGATTCGTGCTTTGTCTGCGAGAAAATTCTTGTGTCTGTAAAGAATTCCCATTTTTATGGACTTTTTGGATGGTCTGAGCAATATGGACATCAAAAAAAAGATTTTTGTCTATTTCTACCCCAAAGAGCTTAATATGGGCCATAGGAGAGATAACAGTGTCAGTTCTAGAGGTGACAGAGAATGTTAGGGGAGTAGATTTAGATTTATTAGAGGTGAACAGGAATAATTTAGTCTTGTTGGAGTTTAGAATAAGTTGGATGTCAGTGATCCAGCTTTCAAAAGAGGTAAAGGATTCTTGGGTCAGCTGCTGTAGGATGGTCAGAGATGAGGTTGAGCAGATAAGCGTTGAGTCATCTGCATACTGTATAAGTGTGGCTTGCTGGCTGGCGGTATGTAGATTGTTTGTGAAGATAGAAAAAAGTAGTGGGCCCAGGACTGAGCCTTGTGGTACACCTATGGTAGTTGGAAATAGAGGAGATAGTTCACCTTGCTATTGGACAGATTGCTGTCTGTCTGAGAGATAGTTTTTGAACCAGGAAATGGCAGAGGGGGCAAAGGATAGGGAGGTTAGAACATCTAACAGTTGTGTGTGAGACCATGTCGAAAGCTTTGGAGAGATCTAAAAAAATAGCAGATACATAATTATTATTGGTTCTATGCTGGTTAACCTGATTAGTAAAAGAGAGAGGAGCAGTAGTTGTGCTGTGGTGTGCAGTAGTTGTGCTGTGGTGTGGGCAGAAGCTGTGTTGACTGGTGGAGAGGAGCTTATGTGTGCTCAGGAATTGCATAATTTGGGAGTGAATACATTTCTCAAGAAGCTTAGATAAGGGAGGAAGTATGGCTATTGGATGGTAGTTTAAGAAATCATAAGAATTGCCACCTTTATGTTGAGGTATAATATATGATATCTTCCATAGTAGAGGGACATAGGCTTCTTGAATAGATCGGTTGATAAGGATTGAAACTTACATCTGCAATAAGATGAGTTTTCAACTGATTGACTGGGGAGCATACCTCTCAACTGTCCAGATTTTCACAGAATGTCCAGATTTTTGCCTTATATTTTTGGTCTGTTTCTCATAAAACTATGTTTTTCTGGCAAACTACTGGCAAATCATTGAAGATTGAAATGAGAATATAATGCCAGACATTTGAGTTTCAGACTTCATACCCTTCAGAACATTCATGCCAATGCAAAACATGTTATTCTATCAACTTTCTAAGTTTGTAAGAGCAATATTTAAAAAGTGTCCCTATTTTGGGGCCTTTGTCCCCTCATTATTTATGGCTTTGTCCAGATTTCTTGCTCTAAGAGGTTGAGAGGTATGCTGGGGACATCACTAGGTAAGATTGAAAATACTACTTTAAATGAGTATTTTATATTTAGTGATGTACCACAGGAATCAGTTTTGGGTCCATACCTGTCGTATATTTTTATATCTACCTTCCCACTTGACACATCTGTTGGGTAAAAAAAAATTACTGATTGTTAAATGAAAAATACTGTAATAAAAAGATCAAAACACAGGAGGTTCAGGTTCAGGTTCTTTACTAGTGTACACCAGGAGGCAAAAAACGTACAAGTAGAGAATTTTGCCTGAATAAAACAGGAAGTACACAACTTTTATAGTCTTTCTTGTTAGCCATTGCCTACCAGACTGACGTGGTCAGTCACAAGTTATTTTACATAATTTTAGCTTACAATATTCTATTCATCAGAGGTGCTGATACTACATTTTGCTTAAAAAATAATTTTGGTAAACAACGTGGCCTTGCTAGCCACCTGGTTAGTTATAATGTCCTTTTATGAAAGTTGCCACTCAAGGTTCTAAGCTAATTCGAGCACAATAGCAGATACAGTTCTCAATACATTTCTCTAACCAACTCTTTGTTTCATGTATCACTTCTTCCTTGCAGCTGTGCGTTATCTAGGAACATGTACAAGGCCAATTGTTCAAGCAGGATAGAGCAGAAGATTCTCATTATTTTACACTTTAGTTTCCTGACCTAGCAGATAATCACTTGTGGAAAGCATAAACATTAACTTTTGCTGTACTAACAGCTGCCAGGGTCAGAGGCCAACTTGCAGAAAGCACACTGCAGTTTCAAAGCTTCTTGCAGTTTCATATGAATTCATTTTTCTTGTCATAACATTAATAGAATAAAAATGTGTTAATCCCTTCTTTGCTTCTAATAAGCGCTAAACATATACATTAATACATATTTTTCTAACATTTTCCCCCCTGTTAATACTTTTTATTCGATTCTCAAAAGCATAAACAGTTTTATTTCTTCTTCTAACCTCTTCCTCTTAGGACTTACAGTTAGTTGAGTCATTTAGTTTAGACTTCGGAAAGAATTTCATTTGGAACCAGTTTTTCAAGTTCAATGTCTTGATACAGGGTTTTAGAGACAGACATATCTATGAAATCTTTAATTAATTTTTTCATGCAGGGAATTCCACAACAAATACATGCTCCCAATAGGACTAAACCTACACAAATGGCAATCAGAATGTTCATTAGGATGGTACCCCACCCCCCAAACAAATTCTGGAAAAAGTCCGTCAGTGGGTTTGGGCCTGGTTTGGTCATGGCCGACACTTGCTGAATCACCTCCAGATGGTTATTAATCTCATGCTTATTGTCTGGTATATAAAAACAGCACTCCTCTTTTATCAGCGTGCAAGTACCACCTCTCACCACCAGGGTGAAGTCGAGAGCCATACGATTTTGCAACACAACAGTTCTCATGGCATTTAGTTCATCAGTCACTAATTCGAGAGCAGAAAAAGTTGCATTACTCATTACTTCAAGAAGTTTCAACAGTTTTCTTAGCTCCCAAATCGATTTTACTGCGCCATATGCTGGGAGTATACCTGCCCAAGATATAACAGCGTCACTCAAGTCCATATGTGTCAATTTGTCTTTGTCATTCACGGAGTTATGGTCTTTCAGCTTGCTTCAATTTACCCTACTGGATTCACAGGTTTCTCAATTGGATCTTCAGTTTTCTTGGTAACATCTCTTACATTCCGTATTTTTCCCAGAGGCAATTCCGCAGTGTGTCGTATGGCCGGAACCAGGTAGCCCAAAAAACAACTGCCAGACCAATTCTCAGGTAGCCATTTGTATGCCCTTTTCCCACACACAAAATAACAGTTTTCAACTTTAGTGCTAATACGCACTCGCCCTGCATGAAACATTTTCTTATCTATGATTGACAATTGTTTAAACAAAACAGGATTTCTTTGCATTTCATTCAATGTCGTTTTCATTGAGTTCAAATATGAATCATAGTTAGTATTGCAAACAGTATTCCCACTACTAGTCTTAATATAACATTTATAAGATATTGTTATGTTACAGTTACTCCAGCCCACCTGGAGAGTATCGTTTTTATAAAAACACACAGCCCCTTTTGTGTAATAGGTAAATACAATGCTATTTTATCCTGTGATCTCGCAGTTGTTCATAGGTTCATAGGTTCATACTAGGCTATCTGCCCGAGGGCATTTACAAGCCTAGCCCATCGTTTTGTGGCTTACGCCACCCCTTTAGTATGGGGAACTATACCCATTATTTTGCTGTGCCTCTGTCGAGCAGTGACACTGAGGTTATCCCTGGGGTATATCTGTGATCTCCCATCCATTGGTCAAGATTTCTCTTGAACAAGGCCAGCGAGGTGCTCTGCCTCACATGTACCGGGATTTTGTTCCACAGCATAGGGAGTCTTTGGGTGATGAATCTATCCCTCCAGCACGTCCTATTAATAGCCGTGTCAAGGTTTAAGTCTCCCGGCCTTGTGGCTCTGATGGATCTAGATTTTTTGAGGTGAAGCATATTCATCAAATCTGGGTTTGACATGGCCTTGTATGTTAGGCAAAGGTCACCTCTGAGCAAGTGGCGACTGAATAGAGCTGGAGTTCTTTCAGTCGGGCAGCATAGGACAGATTTTGAGACCCTTTATCCTTTTGGTGAGGAACTTTTGTGGCCTCTCCAGCTGCTGCAAGTGTCGGGTCAGATACATTCAATGGGGCATTGTACTCAATCATTGGTCTGATGAGTGATGAGTAAAGGGAGACTATGACCTCCCTTGATCTAGATGAGAATCCCTTCATGATAAGGTGGGCAATGTAGAAGGTCTTCCTAACTACTTTAGCTACATGGGTGTCGAATGACAGACTACTATCAACCTGGGTCCCCAGGTCCTGATAACTTCTTCTGTGCTCAGTGGATTGCCACCTATTTGGTAGCTAGGGTAACCTTGTTTTCGAAGGGTATGACTATGCATTTTTGGCATTTAACTTTAGGCGTGGCTCTGGCACCAGTTATCCGTTTCTGTGAGACCCTTCTGAAGGATATCTGTATCAGATGTGTTTTCTACTATGGCCCAGTTTGCAGTCATCTGCAAACTTTGTCAGCCATAACCCTCCTGTGTTTGCTTGTACTTTGGAAAAGTAGATGCCAAACAAGAGTGGCCAGGACTGAGCCCTGTGGGACACCACTTGTGACAGGCTTTGAGTCTGACATGGCGCCAGCAACTCTGACCCTGTGGGTTCTGTCACTCAGCCAGTTTGCAACCCATCTTGTGATGTATGGGTTGACATTTAAGCTGATGAGTTTTTCAATGATACCAGTGGGGTATTGTATCGAAGGCCTTAGCCAGATCAAGGTAGGCTGTATGGACTGCCTTTCCCTCATCAATGGCTTTGGTGACTGTTTCAAAAGTCAACCAAGTTTAAAAGGCATGATCTGCCTTTGACAAAGCCAAACTGGGTTGGATCCAAAGTCTGCAAATTCCCTATGTCTTTATTTATGAGGTCCATTATGATCCTCTCCATGGCTTTGCAGATAAGGCTTGTCAAGCTAATGGGCGGTAATTTCCAGGGTCGGTGGAGGCACCGCCTTTGTGAAGTGGTACCACAGTTGCAGTCGCCACTCCTGGAGTGCGTATCCAGAGGTAAGACTTTGATTAAACAGCTGTCCTAGCTGTGGGTTTAATTCCTCATTGAGTTCATGGAGCACACAGCCGGGGACACCATCAGGTCCCATGGATGCTGTGTTTTTTGCTTTGGAGAGAGCAGTTCTCACTTGGGCGCTGGAAATGTTTGGGGGGCTGCAATCGTTTGGTATCTTCCTCTTTGTTACCTTCACCTAGATCCACGTGCCTGGGGCTAGAATTGCTTCCAATGGTCTGGTCTGTTCTTTATCTGAAACAGAGTTAAACTGCAAAAGAGATTTAGTGTCAAAAAGCAGATTTTCCCAAGTCTCATTGATCCCCTAAAGGAATAGCGGACATTAGTAGTCCCCCATATGCTGTTGGTATAGCTGTACAAATCCAGCAGTTTGAAATGTTTAAAGTCTCAGCATATACACATTTAATTGCTAGGTACGTGTTAAAGTTTGAATGCCAGTCTATGGGTGATTCATCACGTTTATAAAACTTTACTTGTGTGGTTGAAAAAAGGAAAAACCACAACAAAAAGAAAATTGTCACTAGTACAGTTAATAAGTGTACAATCAATAAGATGATTATGCAACATTTTTGAGGTTGATCTGCATTTCTATTTGCTCTATTCTTGGTCATTTTGTTCTTGTTGTGTAACAGTTACAATGTTCTTATCAAGTTGAAAGTTCTTTACCGGTTTACAATGCATCAAATGAACCCAAGAGGTTCTCTCAGCTACTCTAACCACAGTAGGCATTGCCAATAATACCTGGTATGGTCCTTCCCACTTCGGGCTTGCCCAAGTCTTCCTCTTTGTTACCTTCACCTAGATCCACGTGCCTGGGGCTAGAATTGCTTCCAATGGTCTGGTCTGTTCTTTATCTGAAACAGAGTTAAACTGCAAAAGAGATTTATTCATTAACAGTTTCCTCCTATAACTAGCTAGTGAACTATCAGCCTCCTGTTCTGCAGGCATGATAGCTTTCCACTGAGGTACATAATATGCCCTCCCAAACACCATTTCAAAAGGAGTTAAACCCTTTGCATTTGGAACTGTTCGCATACTCAGCAGTGCCAGAGGCAGACAGTACACCCAGTTCTTCTGTGTCTCACTAACTAACTTTCTAAGTTTATTTTTAAGAACTCCATTGTGCCTCTCCACCAGTCCTGCAGACTGAGGGTGATAAGCACAATGGTTCTTAAGGGAAATCCCAAAGAATCATCCCAATTGCTGTATGGTCTGATTCACAAAATGTGTACCATTGTCACTATAGATCCTTTCTGGTATACCAAATCTAGGGATAATCTCCTTTATGAGGGCTTTCGCCACTGTTGTTGCATCCGGATTCTTGGTTGGAAAAGCTTCCACCCATCTAGAAAACATATCTACAATGACAAGGCAGTACTTTTTGTTATCACATTTGTTCAGTTCTATAAAATCCATACAATTGGTATGAAACGGATATGGCGGTGTAGGAAAACTCTCTTGTTTAGGTTTAAATGCCCCTTGTGCATGATGTTTATTACAAACATGACATGCCGCACAAAATTTTTTTGTATAATTTGTAAATCCATACGTTTGGAATATTCGGTTTACTAACTGTACCATCCCCCCTGTTGAGACATGGCACTGCCCATGGCTCAACAAAGCTGCATATCTAAACAGACTAGACGGCAAAATAGTTTTTTTTTCTTTAGAGATGTACAGTCCGTTTTCAAGGATTGCTCCTCGTCTTTCCCATTTTTGTTTTTCCGCTTTTGTAGTAAGCGTCTGCATTGTTTTTAACATTTCTAGATCTAAAATTTCAGAGGGTTGTAATTCCTCATCTAGAAGAAAAGTTTCTGAGTCTGAAGCTGCTTTCTTTGCAGCTGCATCAGCTCTCGCATTACCTTTTGAAATTCTGCCCTTTTGTTTCGTATGAGCAACGCATTTGCAAATAGCTACTTTGGTAGGTAACTGAATGGATTCTAACAAATCTAAAATAAATTGTGCATGATTAATTGGTTTGCCACTAGATGTTATCATCCCTCTATTTTTCCACTGTTGCTCAAAAACATGTACAGTAGAAAAAGCATACTGACTGTCAGTATATATGTTTACACATTTGTCTTTTGCTAAAGTACAAGCTCGTGTCAAGGCAATCAATTCTGCTGCTTGTGCAGATAAGTTGTGTGGTAAGGATTGAGCTTCTAAGGTTTTAGTGTCTGTAACTACTGCATACCCCACTAGATTTTTTCCCTGTAGGGCCCCTTCTGCATGAGCCATCCACGTAATATGTCACCTCGGCATTATCCAAGGGAATATCCGTGAGATCTTGTCTGGGTAATGTTTTCTGCTCAATTTCCTGCAGGCAACTGTGCGGTGTGCCATCCGCAGGGGTTGGGAGCAAAGCTGATGGATTTAATGTCGTGCATCGTTCAATTGTCATATGAGGTTGGCTCAACAGTATAGTCATACAGGAAAGGTGTCTAGCAGGAGAAAGATATGCTACTTTTTCTTGCAGTAAAATTATCGCGACTGCATGAGGCACTCTCAATGTGAGAGGGTGGAATAACACTACTGAGGCTGAAGCCTGTACTGCCATTGCAGCTGCGACTACTGCTTGTACACAGTGGGGCAAGGATCGCTCCACTGGGTCTGTGATGAATAGTAAGCTATGGGGCGTTGCTTATCCCCATGTTGTTGTGTTAACACTGATGTCATATATCCCTGCTTATAGTTTACAGTCTGAAAGAAACGTTCATAGTTTGGTAGTCCTAAGACTAATGAAGAAGCTATCAACTGCTTCAACCTGCAGAAAGCTATTTCTGCTTCAGGTGTCCATTGTAACAAATCTTGTGCTGCCATCGGCTTTTTGTATATCAAATCAGTCAGCGGAGCAGATTCCAAAGCATAGTTTGGAATCCAACTCCGGCAAAAGTTGGTTGTTCCCAGGAAGGACATCATTTCCTTCTTGGTCGTTGGTTTGGGTGCTTGTAAAATCGCTGTTTTTCTATCCTCATCTAGTATTCTACCTTCTTTGGATATTACATATCCTAGGTATTTAACCTGCTTTTTCCAAAGCTGTAATTTGTTTTTGTTTACTTTGTGTCCCTGTGTTGCTAAGAATTGTAATAGTGCTATGGTATCCTCCCTGCATTGTTGCTGGGTGGGGGCTGCTAGCAAGATGTCGTCTACATAAAGTAGAATCTGACTACCCCCCTGTGGGGTGAATCCCGCCAAATTACTAGCCATTTCTTGTGCGAATATTGTTGGACTCTCACAATATCCCTGTGGTAGTCGAGTATAAGTATACCTTTTCTCCTGAAATGTAAATGCAGACTAATATTGGCTATCAGGATGTATAGGTATTGAAAATAATGCATTACTGATATCTACCACAGAGAAGTATTTCTGGTGAGGTTTCAAATCATTTAACAAAGTGTGTGGATCTGGCACCGTAGGTGCTCTAGGTATTACTGCATCATTTACAGCTTGTAAATCTTGGACCATACGCCATTCCCCGTTTGCTTTTTTAACAGGAAATAAGGGTGTATTACATGGTGAATCAGGAGATTCCACCAGTACTCCTTCCTTAAGTAATGCTGCTATTATAGGTTTGATTCCTATCTCCGCATCTTTTCTCAAAGGATATTGTCTCTTTTGCGGTCTAAATGCTGACTTTGGCGTAATAATAACTGGTCCTGCTGTTCGAATAAGTCCTACATCTGATTTGCCTGTTGACCAAAGAATCTTTGGTATGCCACATAAGGCTTTTTCCTCTTCTTCTAATAAGAGTGCAAATCAGCTGTCCTCGCTAGACTGCAAGTGTTCAGTTGGGTGTGTCTGTGTTAACCAATTCAGTTTTTCTTTCTGTATTCCCTGTTCTGATAATTCTAAGTCAGCTTGTTTCTCCCATCTTGTGACATTTTCTCCTAGGTCTGCCCATTTTGTACTTCTGTTTTTAGTTAAACTAACATGTGGTAATCGATTAGATTTGTAAAGTGCAAGGAACTCTTGAGGTAATGAACAGCTAATAACACTGTTCCCCTCAGTATCCCAGTACAGATTACGTAACACTAATCTGTTTGCACGATTTTTGAACAATTCTTGCTCATATTCCTTATCAGGTCCTGGTGTGCTACAGTAATACAGAGTGCAATGCAACAAATGTTGTCTGTCAGTGTCAAGGGAGGGGGATTTACTGATGGCTACATTCATCAGTTCCTCGGTCACTGCCCCTGGACCAGTCGTAACCAAGTCTTGGCTGTACCAGTAAAAAGTTTCACCCTCCGGTCACACCACAAAAGTATCCATTTGTCACTGTGCCTCCATGCCCTGCATAGTTGGAACTACTGCTATGCCAAATATCTGCATAAGGTCCCTACCTAATAGGTTCACTGGACATTTTGTAGAAACAATTTTACTCCTTTGAGTCATCCCTGAAACAGGGTCAGTTATTGCTATATCATGGGAAAGTGGTTCCCGGTATAGCGGTCCATTTGCAGCTTTCACTAATATATAATCAGGTGATTCTGAATGTTCTGGTAACTTGGAGGGGTGTATCAGAGTCCGCGATGCCCCTGAGTCACACAGGAATTTAACTTCCCTCCCCTCCACCAGAAGTGTAACTTCCGGTTTTGTGTCTGCTAGGTAGAGCTCAAGGCTCAATAATGCTAAGTCTAAAATCTCATTTTCTTCATCTTCTACGTCTACTTGCACTTCCTCTACTCCTTCTATCACATTTACACTTGTCTTTTCTTTATTGTCTCTTTTTGATGACTCCTGACCCTCATATGGTGTACCATCATATAGTCAGTCCTCATCGCCCTTATCTTCTGTAGCTACCCTCTTATTTTGTTTATAATCCCTTGCTAGATGTCCCTTTTTCCCGCATTTAAAGCATTCACCCTTTTTCTTCCTCTCTTCAAAATCTTCTGACCGTTTGTCAGATTATTTGTTTCCCTGGGCATTTCTCTTACCCTTCTTACCAGACTGTAATACATAAACCTCAGCTCCATCTTCAGCAGTGAAGACTTGCGCTTTCTTTTTCTTTTTGCTATTAAAGTGTCTTTCAGCATGTCTAGCATATTCACGTAAGGCTTGTAACCTACTTGTTCGATGATCTATCATATGCTTCATAATGAAGCTACTAATAGGTGCAATGCAACCTTTTAAAAATGCATTTTTCAATTGTTGTTCATATGGGGAATCATTCGTCTGATTTTCGGGAATTGTCATACCGCTGTGATTATTGAAACATTCTAATAATCTGGCATAGTACCCATCTACCGTTTCATTTTCTTGCTGTAAACATTGATTAATACAAGTCCAGTCTGCTCTAGGTTTCCATTTTTCAGAGATTCGGTTTGTAAGGCCCTTCACTCTGTTGTCTAGTTCTGCGTCACTATGTAGGAGTGGCTTAAATTCTGCATTACGAGGATTCCAGGTGCCACAAATCATGTGCCAATCTGGACCTACAATTTGTCTAACTACTTTTTCCACTTCTTCCCCATTTAAGTGGTAACTTAACCTCATGCCTTGTAAATTTTCTAAGAATTTTGCAAAATTAATTTTTGGTTGGGGGATTCCCTCTGTAGCCTTCCGGATATCCTCCGGTGTCCATGGTCTATATACCAAGAGAGTCGGGTCCTGTCCGGTCTGTCCTGCCTGTGGATTTGGTACTTCTATGAGTGGACATATCTCTTCCTCACTCTCAGCTTGTAAATTTTTCTCTATTTGATATGATTCTATGTCCCCCTGTGTTTTACGTGTTCGGGACCTAGACTCAATGGGATCTCTAACAAACGGTTTCGGTTTTGCTGGGATATCAGGATACAGCGGAGGTGGACCAGCTTGTCCACTCACTTCATATCCTGGTAAGGGAAGCAGAGGGGGTGGAAGAGCCATCGCTATTACTATGTTATTATCTTCTTTGTCTAAGAACAATGCTTTTGAATTATTACTCTTTTGTTCTCTACGGTTTGCTTCCTCAATCCACCTGTGTGCCTGAGGAATGCCTAATTGTCATTGTTTTTTTACCTGACCTTTCGCATCAGTTTTAAGCTGTTTAATAAGTTTAACAAGTGAAGATTTGTCTAATTTACCATCAAATTCATATCTGTTAACCCATTTTGCATAATATCTAACATTATCAACACGTTGTAGTTGCATGTATTTTGCATCTTCAGTTAGGGGTGGATCTCGTGATGTTTTAGTGCACTGATTTCCCATGTTATTCTGACTGAAAAAATGTTACTTAACCCTTCCTATCATGTGGTACCATGACTTTAGTTTTTCTTCACAGTTTATCTAGAATAACTGCCTACCTTATTCTGTTACCCTGATCTATGACCAAAAAAAACAGTAACTTTTCTGTCCCTGATCTGTATAACAAATCTGACAAAAAACAACATTTACTGTAACCTAGTCCCTGATCTAAAACAGAAAAAAGGCAAAATTTCTCCCTACCTGAGCCTCCGTTATTGACCAGCAAGGTTCAAAGTGGAAATCCGCTCCTCAGTCACAGATCAGAAAGTGGCCAGCCTCTTTGAACGACAATTCAGTCGGAGGTCTTTTCTCTCAAGAAGAACCATTTCGGTGTCTTCTCCCGTATACGGTTTTTGACCACCTCTACGCTCTGATCCCTAGCCGATTTGAGGGTTTCCGGTCCGAAGGACCAATCTGTTAAATGAAAAATACTGTAATAAAAAGATCAATACACAGGAGGTTCAGGTTCAGGTTCTTTACTAGTGTACACCAGGAGGCAAAAAACGTACAAGTACAGAATTTTGTCTGAATAAAACAGGAAGTACGCAAGTTTTATAGTTTTTCTTGTTAGCCATTGCCTACCAGACTGACGTGGTCAGTCACAAGTTATTTTACATCATTTTAGCTTACAATATTCTATTCATCAGAGGTGCTGATACTACATTTTGCTTAAAAAAGAATTTTGGTAAACAACGTGGCCTTGCTAGCCACCTGGTTAGTTATAATGTCCTTTTATGAAAGTTGCCACTCAAGGTTCTAAGCTAATTCGAGCACAATAGCAGATACAGTTCTCAATACATTTCTCTAACCAACTCTTTGTTTCATGTATCACTTCTAGGAACATGTACAAGGCCAATTGTTCAAGCAGGATAGAGCAGAAGATTCTCATTATTTTACACTTTAATTTCCTGACCCTGCAGATAATCACTTGTGGAAAGCATAAACATTAACTTTTGCTGTGCTAGCAGCTGCCAGGGTCAGAGGCCAACTTGCAGAAAGCACACTGCAGTTTCAAAGCTTCTTACAGTTTCATATAAATTCATTTTTCTTGTCATAACATTAATAGAATAAAAATGTGTTAATCCATTCTTTGCTTCTAATAAGCACTAAACATATACATTAATACATATTTTTCTAACACTGATGATGCACAGTGACGAGTATTATGTCACATATAACACACCTGACTCAGGTTTACGGGTGCTTAGATGAAGTATATAAATGGGCCTCACAAAGCCAAGTGACTTTTAACTCTAAGACGTCTCAGCATTTGTACATAGGAAAGCATAATGTGGAATAGCCCTGAAGCATTGCTGATAACGTTATTTTAAAATGTATTAACTTTAATAGCTTTGAAGTTATAATCTTGAGGAAAATGGAGTTTAAAAACTTTGCAGTTAATCTGGCTATAATATTATTAGTAGAATTTTATGAATCATTTCATCAAGACGTAGAATGGTGTTATTATTACCGTTATACAGGAGTATTGTGAAACCAATACTAGAATATGGTGCAGTGCTTTGTACAAATACAATTTGTGACATCATATCTACCCTTGAGAGGGTTCAAAAGAGGCATACAAAAGAAGATTGTTAGCTATGGGTCTGAATTATGAGTACAGGTTAAAGAAACTGTATATATACAACTTGATCTGGTTGTACAAATGTGCACATGATGACAGGATGTACTTGCAACTACTTTCAGTGTTACGTTTAGTAACAATGGTATGGGAACAGAGAAAAAATAATCTCTTATTAAGTACTGCTAAGGTAACTACTAAAATAAAAAGCAGTACCTTAAGACTTAGAGCAGGTATTAAATGGAATAGCTTAGCTATTTACATACAGAGAGCAGAAACTTTGAAATCCTTTAAATTTAAAATTGATACACTGTTAATATGTTGTACTGGATTACTTACCTGTTCTGACTAGCTTGCAACGACCTCTGAAAATGCCCTTAGCCTATATAGTACATTGAAACACATGTTCCTTATTGCACTAGTTAGTATGACTGGCCATGTTATGATACAGTAAATTAACTACTGTCTGCTATACTGGTCTCAGATTCAAGAATGAAATTGCAACATCAATGTGGCAGGATACCAAAAACAGTAAACATCTGAGAATGACTCTCTTTCCCAAGGACGGGTTATATGGAGTGCCCCCCCCCCCCCCCCCCACACACACACACACACACAGAAGTTCAACAGCATACAGGGCTTATCCATGTTGCATATTAAGGGATTAGAAAGTTGATCTCTTATGATATCTCCAGGAAAATAATTAGAGGATGTTTATAATAACTCTACACCACTAATGTGCTGCCTTCTGTAAAATGAAAAAGTTGATAAGTAGGCATAAATTATGATATCCACAAACAAGATACAAAACACACTAACAGTAGCATGAACTGGAAGTAGTAGCCTAACTCTTCATGTGGGAGAGAATCTATCCATCCACAAACCCTTTTTACCATTTTTTTATATGGGGTTGAGGTGTCACATAAACAGTGACAATCATCTAGAGCCAATGTTCACACCTCAGGGTGGCTAACCCCAACACAGCTGTTCTTCCATACCAAGCACATGCACTCACACTCACACTTACAGCCAATTTAGTGTGTCATGTTCACTTACTGAATGTATTTAGAATGTGGAAGGAAACCAGAGAAATCTCATGTAAACACAAGTAGAACATGCGGACTCAGCAGAGAAAGCACCCTGCCGAGAATCAAACCAGAGAACCTCTTGCAGTGTGGTGACAACTCTACAATATAATTACCTTTTTTAAACTCACTTATGTGAACATCCAGTTTTATTTGCAAGATTACTTAATATGACTGCATGAAGAAGCAAGAGTTCCTGGATCAGAAGTTGTCATTGTTGTTGTTGTTGTGTCTTTCGGCTTTTCCCAGTTAGGGGTTGCCACAGCGGAACTCCAATCTGCTAATGATTGGCGGTAGATTTTTACGTGCCAAGTTGCCGGCCCTGACGCACAACCTTTAATGAAGGTATGCCCATTCATGCATATCTCTACACAGAAGATGCTCTAGCTGAGAATCGAACAGGACAATGCCTTACTGTGAGGCGACAATGCTACCGCAGCAGATCAGAAGTATATATTGTATACTTAAAGTGAGGTAGACATGAACAGTCAAGTAAAACACAGAATTAAACCTGACATACTTTTTCTCAGGTTACACAATTTACTCTATACCGTAAGCAGGAGCTTGTTTCTTTTTTTCAGTTATGACTGTGTCACTAACATCCAGGTTAAATCATTTCATATAGTGGTCAAATTCATGTCTCTGTAATTATTGCATACGATTCCATGAGATGCAGTTTGCTGAAGTTTTATAAATTTAAGCTTTAATGAAAATGTTGTAGATTATTCATAATGACTATATATACAACCCTTACCTTTACACAAGTTCTGTTTTCTTGTTATAGTATGCATTATTTTTTCTTGCTTCACCTTTTTCTGGATATCTGCAACATCATTTGTTCAGTCATCCGACATTATCCACAATAGAACCTTTGTGCAATGCTTTCACATATGCAGGTGCCATATGGATAGAAAATTCCAAATAACAAAAACATTCCAAACAAAATACCACAGTTATGGAATATGCACAATGAAGGTACTATAAAATGCTTAGTGTCTGACTCCCTACTGTTTTCCCAACTTTTGGAGGATGCTGGATCTAAGATTGCAGAATAAGTCTGTTTTTGGGAGTGAGAGAGGTTGATTGATTATCATAGTCTTATTAGGTAAAAATGAACCAGTATGATAGATAAACAGTTTACCTCACCTTAAATACAACATAACAAATGATTAGGAGCACATTTTTTGGTTTATCCTTTTATTGACCAGGTTAATACCACTAGGCTAGTAGCCTCTTTTCAGGAGAGACCTGAGGTGGTGTTTATATTGCTAGGAGAAATTTGGCCAGGGCATTGAGGAATTTCCCCTACTCTTTTCAATATGTGCCATGAGATCTTTTACATTCATCTGAGCTACCACCAACTGAAGCAGATGGGACCTCTGTTTAACATCTCATCTGAAGAATGGTACACAGAGAGGCGCAGCACTCCCATACGCTGTACAGCAGTGTCAGCAATTGATCCACCTGGTGTGGGGCTAGAACCCTCAGCCTGCTGCACTAAAGGGAAATGTGCTATCTGTTGTACCCCTGCCACTGCTATAGCTGCAATTTCAAGTATATCGCAGAATCCACAGGGCCATCTGCAGTGCTTGCTGGCATTTGCATAATGCAATGATTTCACTGACTTTAATATTCCTGAACATTCCTTGTTCTAACCTTTCATTCCATCATATGTACATAGATGTACACAACTAAAAATGAAAGCCACAGTTTGACAACTTTCACTGCCAGGGTTTAACCCTTTCCCCATGTTGTTACAGCTGGAGAGTTTGTGTATTAAATAAAGGGGTGCAGCCTCTGAACACACTTAGAGTTGAAAACAGTTTATGGATTTTGTCTGTCAATCAGTAGTAGGCAACTCATCTATGGGGAGTAAATCAATCTATACATCTTTAATTCATCATTAGATAAAACACAATTAGATCACTTTCTGTATTCTGCATCTATGTGAAACATTCATTAATGTCATGGTATATGACATGTCAAATAGTGCACAGTGTACTCTAGCTATTACAAATGATAAGAAACTAAGGTTTCGCTGTGCTGTCCATGACTGTGTGTCATCATGAAGGGTTTCCTGGATATGTGCTTTACTACTACAAGCCTCCACGATACTCACAAACTAGATCATAGGCATGCTGAAGAAGGTACTTGTTCTGAAATGAACTTATTTTCCCTTTTAGGGAAAAAATCGGGGACAAAGGTAAAAAAATAATGAAGGGCAAAGCCCAAAATCAGGGACAGATTTTAAATATTACTATTTTATACTTAGAAAATTGCTGGAATAACAGTTTTTATATTAGCATGCATTCTGTGCCTAAACTCAAACATTTCCATTATGTAATGACTGCAATTTGCCCAAAAATGGCAAACTTTATAAGAAACATACCAAAAAATATGAGGCAAAATCAGGGACATGCTGCAAAATCAAGGACAGCTGAGAGTTATGAAGTAGCTTATGACTGCATCTTTACATTTGTATATTTTAACCACTGCTGTACACGATCAGTTTACAAATTGTGGCCTGCTCTTCTGTTGTTATTAAACCCCTCACTAGATCAGAGACTTACACATTTTGGCCCTGATCTACTTTTATTAAAACATTCATTAAATGAGAATTAGTTTTCTAAACGGCTATAGATACTAACAGCTCTTTGTCAGAATACTATCTATATATATATATGTGTGTGTGTGTGTGTGTGTGTGTGTGTGTGTGTGTGTGTGTGTGTGTGTGTGTGTGTGTGTGTGTAAAATACTCTGCTTGAGTTATATGAAAGATGATCACAGTTCTTAATGGAGTGTTGGAGGGATGAGCCATAAAAACAGAGGATAACTGTATTGTTAACCAGCATACTGTATTAGATGTGGTATTGCTGTCCCCTGCTGGGCAAATTTCTTTCCAGCTCAATAAACATCTGGCATCTGTTCATGCTCATAAAGACTATAATGTGCATTTCTCAATTTGTGAAATATGATATTACCATATAATAGAATCTAGTTTTGAACTGTATTACTTATACCCATAATTAGGAACATATCTTTCATAATTATGTTTACTTGAAATAATGTGAGGTTTGCTTATATTTACTGCAGAACAATTAAAATACTTTCTCACAGTTCCACTTACATAATAATAAGGTATATTCCATTAGATAGATTTGCTTGGTTTCACAGGTGACCTGGGACCTTTAGTCAAGCTAAATAGCTTGCACTGATTGTGACAGCATGCAAGCAGAGACTGTAATAATCATTCTGTCATTTGTAGAATGTAGGTCATTTGTAACTCATTTTTTAACCCATTTGTTAACCCCCTATGTCATATCACCAGTGATTATTACAAATCATTCATCTCTATTAACCACATTTAATTGAGGAATTCAGTACACATCTAATGTGGTAATTAGAACACTGAGATGTTATACTAGTGTCCCTTTATTTACCATTGTCATTGTTTCATAGGAAAAACTGAGTGTAAAACTACGCAGTTATTATTCTGGAACCATTTATTTCTAATAATGACATTTTCACCTACAGTAATTTACCCGATTTCTCATTCTGTCTATTTCCTGTTGCATTTATGTCAGCTTTTGCTATAATGTTACTCCATTCCACAATCTAGCGATATCTTAATATTTCCCTATGTTAAGCCACACATACACATACACACACACACACACACACACACACACACACACACACACACACACACACACACACACACACACACACACACATACGTGCATGCACGTGCACACTTCTGCATGCATGCACACATACCCACACATGTAGAAACACACATACCCAGACACATGTGCACATACACACAAGCACATGCATAAATACACTCACTCATACATGTTATCCAACAATATGACAGTTTGTACCATCTCTGAAACAACCTCATTCGAAATATACATCTAATACCAACTTAAAATAAATACTGGTCATGATAGGTTTGACTCTTTGCAAGGCCAAATCCATACATACTATATATGTATGATCTTAACCACCAAAAGTTGCCAAAGAATTAATATAGTTTAACTGTTCTTCTTTAAAACTACAGACATCTGCTGCAATCTACTATACTAAGTGGTAAGACGACTACAGAAAAGACCAATGTCAGCAAACACTGACCAAAGATAAAATCAAAAGACTGAAAATAAATGTCAAAGCTAGTCTAAATCCTAACTGCTATAAAAGTGAAACTGAATATGAAGTATTTTTTCAACCCCCCCCCCTCCACAAAAACTACTGTAATATTTAAACTTTGAGGGATGGGAAAAGCAAATACTTAGCTTCACATTGATGCCAATGAGTTCTTACCACCTAAGAATGGACAGCTTCAGAGTTTGCACAGATACATAATGGTGGAGGTACAGAGAGACACAGAGCAGAAAAAGACTTGACTCCAGCTCACTGATATTGTCTGCAGTTCTGTATTTTTAGCAGTAACCGCTGAATATTTTTTTCTTTAATTTTTGCAAAAGGTACTCAGAAATGTATTGTCCACTGTTAACAGTACTAGCATCCTTGTATATAAACACAGGCTAATATATTCATTTATCTGTTTTTATAGAATAAAGTCAGGACAAGTTATTTTTCTGGCTTCACTGTTATGAGCTTGCTTTTCTCATCTTCAGGCTATTCTGTCTACAGTCTTAAACAGTGGTCATAAACAGTGGCCTTCATATAACATACTTATTCAGGGACTTTAAAGCGGCATAGAACCTAAAGGTATGTGATCATTCTACAGAAGAAAACAACCACATTTGTATCCTGTGCATGCTGTCAATCACCAAAAACCTCCCGTAACTTTTTATATTTCTTCATTTCAATCTTGGCTGCACCATGTATCTATTTCCTTCTATAATTACTCAGTGAAATGATAAGCTTAAACCTATTCTGCGGACCTGTCCACCACATCCCATACACACTTCCAGCTTCTGTATGACTCCAGTATATTTATATTCATAATCTACATTTCATCTTGGCCTATAACATAAGCAGCTTCAATCAAGCCAGATTCATGCCAAGATTCAAGAAGCCTCCAAACATTTTATGAAGTCAGTATTTCTCTTTTACTACTGTGAACATATCCAGTTTCTCATCAGAAATGAATCAGTCATGACTTTCTGTTCAGCAGTGTACTGTTCAGGAACTACTAACAGCATTTCTTCCATTCCATGGTTCTAAAGAAATGCCATTTTTATTCACTTACTGTTTTGTCGGCCAAGCAAAGTATTTATCAGCACTGTACATGTAAGAAGGCTGCCATATGATTACACACAACACTTAGTGCAGTTAACAACATATTTGTTCATGTGTATTATCTCAGAATAAACTGCAAGCAGAATTCACACAAATATGACTACTTCAAGTCTTGCATTGACATGCTACACTTAAAGAAATCCCAGTCCCTCAGAGCCACACACTCCAGGGATCTAAATCTTGTCATCACAATAAACAAAACATGCTGGAGTGATAGGTTCCTGCCCCAGAGACTCCCCAGACTCTGGAATAGACTGCCCATACATGTCAAGCAGAGCGCCTCTTTGGTCCTCTTCAAAAGGAATCTTGATGATTGGATGGGAGAAAGGAAATTCACCCCGGGAATCACGTCAGTCACCCTGCTAGACAGGGGTCCAGGGAAGTAAATAGTGTGGCAAAAAATAGCCAGGGAATTGTTATGGCTAGGCTTGTATAGGCCGTAGGAACGATAGCCTAGTACCAACCTATGAACCTATGAACCTATGAACCTATGCGTCAATGATACTGAAAACGATCTTCTCTACAGCACAACATATAATAGCTACAGAAAGAAATGAAAAAATATCATATTTTAAGCAAGTTACATTTCTCAAAAAGGACAGAAGGAGCACATTTGTCTGTTCTCTGACTCAACAACTTGCTTGTAATCCAAACTGATAATTTGTAGCAGAAAATGGAGGCAATAACATACCATTTTTTAACCTTGAAAAATATATGACTTTCTGAAACTGCTGATATTTAAACTCACTGTTAAGACAAATATTTAGTATTGGTTCCACTAAATGCACAAAGTATTTATATTACCATTAAATAACCAGTTTAAGTGCATATAGAGCTGCACAGGGCCAGTATTAACATTTTGGAGGCCCCCAGAAATAATAAATTGGGGACCTTGGACACTTCCATTCTAGGTAGCACCCTGTCATAGCCACCCCCACTCAAACAAACTTTTAGTTTATACTTCATGGTTTTAAGAGAGGTACAAATATACTTAACTGTGGCTACAGTGGTCTTAAATTTAGGTCATATGATTGTGTACCACACCATGTGGCTCATCTCACAGAGAGACTTTCACAGTGACTGACATTTAGCTTCAGTGATGTTACATTGCCACTGCCACCCTATGTACAGAGCCAGCCTTAAGTGAAATGGTGCCTTTGGTGATGAACTCCCTTGTGTACCCATTGTCTACTGTATTCCCCCCCCTGCACATGTCCTCTAGTACTCTCATCTGTTTTTCCTCAATCCTGGACTCCCTTCACCATGCAGATTAGTTTTTTCACCCTTTTATCACATTTTGCCTTACTCTTCAGCTTGTCCAGATGCCTTGCCTTTCTAGATGATCTGAAGTACATTTTATGTTTTTTTTAGAGAACCTTTTTATCCAATGATGCCTGAACAAAAATTATGACTAAGGAAAGAATTCAATGTCACTGTTCAATATTACTTTTCCTTGTAAGGGAAGTAAATAGTGTGGGAAGAAATAGCTAGGGAATTGTTATGGCTAGGCTTGTATAGGCCCTAGGGCCGATAGCCTAGTACCAACCTATGAACCTATTGTGTCATTTCAATACAGCTTAACAGGTAAAGACAGCATAATAATAACTGTGTATAAAATAACTGAATTAAGCTTGGGGATCAGCTATAGGGTCATAGATGCTCTGAGATGCATTTCAGAAGATGTTCCCGACCATTTGATTTATTGGAGGCCAGAACAAAATTATGAGTAAGAAAAGAAATTCAGTGTAATTGTTTTTTTTTTTCTTTCAAGAAAAACATATGTTGTACCCAAAGCTTAATGTTCAGAACTAACAAAACCATACTGCACAATAAACCAACAGTACAAATGTTTGAAAGGGTATAAAATCCTACCTGGTAATACTGCCTGCTCCCCCCACTAAAGAAATGCAGTCTTTAGTGTTTGATTGGAATGAAAGTAAAGACACAAATGGCTACAGTGATATATTTCAACTCACTGCTGTCATGCATGTACATAGCATGCCTCCTCACCACTACTCCGAAAAGGCAACCATTTGCATATGTGCCTGATGTTTGATTGAAAGGAAAGTGAAAAAATAATGATCACAGTAATGTATTCCAACTTGTTGCTTCTAGAATTACACTGCTCCTAGGCAAGATGTAATGATCTTCTTTGCAAATCTCTGAGGTGTCTGAGAGAAGTAAAAGATGTAGTGACCACACTGTGTCCAGTCACACCACAGGCTATAATGAACTCCTGTGCACACCTTTGAGGTTTGACTGTGAGGGCAATTTAAAAAAATGACCACAACATCCCCAGCACAGCACATAACATCTAGCAACCATCTATACACACCTCTGACCACTGGCTTTAGGATGGGTTCAATGTAGGACAGAGATCTCCACAAACTCCATTTCAAAGTTTATTTGTATAGTCTGAGGTGTGGGGGTCAGCAGACCACTAGATGCTTTAAGAGTCTAAATATCCTGTGATGTATTTTATGCCTTATTTTAAAAGATAATTACATTGTTAATTGTATTAGTGGATGTGGCCACATATAAAACTAATTGCTATTTTACTTACACACAGACACAGACTCAGTCCCTGATAAGCTAGATCTATCATAAGATGTGTGAATGTAAATTTGCCTATGTCACAAGTGATAATTCAATAAAGGTGTTTTGGAAAAAGATGCATAAACACACACATAAATATGTTGCACATTCTCTTTCAGAGAAACTGAAAGAATGCCATTTTACCTATGCCATGTCTTTGGGTTACTGAAGGAAACCAGAGCATATGGGTAAGCCCACATAAAGACAAGGAGGAAGTGTGAATTCCACATAGAAAAATTATACCCAAGAACTAAACTAGAGCAAAACACTGTGAAATATAAGGGCAACTCAGCCAGTTACTGTGGCAATGAGCAGCTGCTTTCATGCACATCCTCATATGTTTGTGATGGTAAATGAAAGAATTATGACAAACTCATTACCCATAAATTCACTACAGTCACCTCCAGCATACACATAATAGCAGTGCTGATGTTTGTGACAGAAAGTGTAAGAAATTATATTTGACTTGTGACTATTACACTACAGCCCATCTCCTCAACCTCACCCCCCCACACACACAAGCATAAGCCATAGCAATACTAGTTTTACACAGATATAAGCAACTAGTAATGCACTGTGCATCACTAATACAGTCTCAACAAATCATTGACTGTTTAGCAGTCATCAAGCAGTCACTGTAAGTCATTTTATTCACTTCATTGGGGAATACTGTGGTCCTTTCACTGTCCCTGATTTCAAAGAATGCCCCTAATTTTGCTTTGTATTTTTGTCCTGATCTTCATAAAATATTTAATTTGCTGGTAGATCATTCAGGATTGCAGACAGTCAATAACACCAGACTTTAAAGTTTTATACTTCTTACTGTTCAGGAAATGCATGCTGATGCAAAATGTGTTATTCTGTTAACTTCTTAAGTGAATCAGAGTAATATGTAAAAAGTGTTCCTGATTTTGAGTCTTTATTCCTCCATTATTTTTGGCGTTGCCCAAAATTCTTGAGCAAAGACTTTTGCAGGGCTCCCATTTTGGTCAATTATGCTAAAGGAGCCTCTGACAGCTGCAAGTATTGCAAGTGCCTGATGGTGGTTATGATAATAGTTTTACTGGAGAGAATGCCGACCAGCAGGATTTAACTAAATCAGGGGCACTGCGCTAGTCGTTAAACATTCAATGAAATTATGAAGCCTGATACTTGACAGAACACCAGAGATATCTTGGAATGTTGAAGGAGAAGAAGTGGTATCTGTTCCTTAGGATTCCTCATACTAACAATTATTGTTATTCACCTGGTTTATTAAATACACGGGATAGCTGTATTAGCTTTTGTTGGTTTCCTATGGGGCAAAATTGAAAAACAATGTCCGAGAGAGTTTCCATTCAAGTCTGTTTCTCTCAACAGAAGACTCTGCAGTAAAGATGTTACAGGCTCTCAAACAAAAAATGGAAAGCTGCCATTTGACATAGAAAATGTAGCCAACATCTTCTCAGTTAATGCTGGCCTTCCAAGCTGACTTAAATCTTTCAGTAATGCATCCAAAATCTTTATCAATGTAGAACAACTTTATTTTATCAAACCAGATTGAATATGCGCCATCATTTTGACAAAGCAAGAAGTATAACTTTGCTAAGCATTCTTATAACAAAGCAACCCTCTTTATTGTTAATGCATGCCAGAAAAATGACTTGAATACAATTGGTTATAGAAATGGTACATTTTGTAACAAAAAGGCATCCATTCATATCTTATAAAATCATCAGACTGCTGCAATTCATTTAAAAACTTAAGTTCTTACAAGAAGAATTTTACAATTATTTTAAAACAAGGTAAAAATGAATTTAACCAATCTGTACTTTCTAAAATTTAAGTAAAGTTTAGTTTTTGCTTCACCTATTAAATTGGTTCAGTTTTTATCAAATGATCTCTATTCTAGACTAACCTGTGTAGATTTTTTTTTTCTTCATATGGTTTAAGAAAGCACATTTTCCTTGACAAAATCATACTTTGGATACCTTCAGATATTGGATGGTATTCCATAAAGTCATACACTGCAGTACTACATGTTTTTGGAGTGAATGAGGGGGTTATGTAACAAACCAAGTTCTGTGTGATATGCATATGAATTGTAATATCAGCTACAGAGATTTATACTTAAGGCACTAATGTAGTGCATGTTGGCCTTGCTTATATTATTGTTTTACAAATACACACACACACACACACACACACACACACACACACACACACACACACACACACACACATGCGCACACACACACACACACACACACACACACACACACACACACACACACACACACACACACATATATATATATATATATAATCTCCAAACGGCTGCCTGTGCACATATAATGTGAAATGCGTGCATGGAAATGTTCCACGATAAAACAACAAAGTAAATCCAGCACTGCACTGTAACACCATTAGCCAAAATAAACTTAGAACACAGCAGAAGAGCAAATAACTTTAACAGCTCGCAGACAGCAAAAAAATACACTCCAAACCAGTTTCACCTCGTAGGCATCATCAGTGGATTATACCCAGTGCTTTCATCACCACATTAAATATGTCCCCCTTAAAGAGACATACCTACGTTTTAAAAAAGCACCATATGTACAAAAAACAAAAATACAAAAGAACACAAAAAATGTCATTAAATGCATATTTACACACCTATATATATCTCTCACTATCCTTAGTAACTTGTTATTTATTATTTTTTATTATTTATTTATTTATTTATTTACCCATAAACCTCACTAATTAGAGAAACTCATTTAAACCAGGTTTATATAAGGCTCCTAAATTCAAAATCCACATCCTTTCCTTTTTATCCAACATTAGATGTTTTTCAGTCTCCCTCATATTAATATTACATATTGTATCAATCCCTATAAATATAAAGTGTACCGTAATATGATCCACTTTATGTTTATATAGGGCACTTCGTACCCACTGACATTTAATGTCACTTATATGCAATGCCACTCTATTTTTAAAAGATCTTCATGTTTGGCCCACATAAAAGGCCTCACATTGACATAACGCCATATAAACTATCCATTCCATCTTACAAGTTATTAAATGTTGTATGTCATAAACCTTAGAAGTATTAATGGATGCAAAAGATTTTGTTTTAGGAATAATTTTACAGTATGTACATCTACCACAAGGGTTACACCCTGTTATGGTACCCAATTTTGTTTTATTACATTCCATTTTTTTATACCATGAAAGTGATCCCCCTATATTTTTACCTCTTCTATATCCAAATTTACAATAATCTGTAAGATAACTACCAAAAAATTGGTCCTGTTTCAAAATATGCCAAAAATTATTAATTATACCTCGAAATTTATAGGTATTGGTTCCAAACGTAGTAATAAATCTTAAAGGAACAATCTTCTCTGTGTTCACACCATCAAGCTCATATCCAGAATTTAAATTTCTTTTCATGCTAGATACCTTCAATATCTCCCGATCTATAATATTTTTATTATATCCTCTTTGTTTAAATCTTTTTCCCATGTGTTTGGCCTCTTCCTTAAATTTTACTTCATTACTACATATACGTCTAAGTCTTCGAAATTGATTTTTGGGTATGTTAGATATAACATGTTTTGGATGGCAACTATCCGCCCTCAATAAGGAATTTTTAGTAAATGGTTTTCTAAAAAGACTTGTACTTAAAGTACCATCCTTGTTCTTAACTACATGCACGTCCAAAAAAGTCAATAGCCATGTTTTCTTTCTTATTGACAAAGACCATGTCAAACATATTAAAATTCAAATGATCTACAAATATATTCCATTCACTTGAAGAACCAGACCATATAGCCCATCAATCGTCGAGGTATTGACACCACATTATCAATTTAGATTTAAAAGGGACATTATCTTCATAAATCAAACTACATTCCAAGTACCCCATGAAAAGATATGTGTATATTGGCGCAAATTTAGTACCCATTGCAGTTCCATTTAACTGCAGGTAACATTAATTTCCAAAAAAGAACACATTATTCTCTAGCACAATTTTGATCAGGTCGATCAAAAAAGAACAGTGTTCAACAGAGTATTGTCCAAATTGTGATAACCAATATTTAATTGCTTTTAAACCCCCATGGTGTGGAATACTAGTGTATAGTGATTGTATATCAAGTGTACAAATATAATAATCCTCAGATAACAATATATCATCCATCAGTTGCAAAAACTCATTTGCATCTTTAATTCTGGATCTAATTAGGGCTAATAATGGTTTCAACTGTAATTCCAAATATGCTGAAATAGGCAGCCGTTTGGAGATTGTATGCCTTTGAGTGCCTAGTGCTGTTGTTCGTGGTGCCTGCATTGATGGGCTTGATTTATTATTTTCTTCACTGAGAGTGGATTTATGATGACAGTGTTTACATGATGGCAGAAGGGGGTGATTTACGTAAATATATCGATATGTTGAGTTTGGATAGCAGACAGTGGAATGTTACTAATGTGAGTAATATGGAAACAAATATTTTGTCACAGATGCAACAGGATTTTAAAGAACTGTCCTTTAGTAGTAAAAAATAATGCTCAATTATATGGCATATAAAACTGTTAAGGGCCTATTTGGGTGCTGGTATAGCACCACGAGGTTTGCGTGTTTATGTGGAACCAGGTGTAGGAAAAGAAAACAAAGGTTTTCTGGTGAGATGGCATTTAATACAAACTACAGCTTCAAGGCTTTTTGTTAAACTGTTAATCTCGTATTATGAAGAGAATTTAACAGATGTTAAACAACAAGTAGATGATTGTTTGGAACTGGTACAAAAATATAATGAAGTGGAAGAATTTAAGGGTTTGTTTAACAAATACATGGAAGACATGAATGTTTTTGAAAATGATGTAAAAACTAAAAAGCTAAAGAAGTTTAACAGAGATATGGGTGTCGGTGATGCTAAAAATGATAAAACCTACACCTGGAAACAGTTTAAAAGAGCGGCGAGATTTAGTGATACTGTTAAACCCAAACAAATCAAATGCAAGAGAAACAAGTCGATTCTAAAATCCACTCATAGTGTGGATAATTTTGAATCCAGCATATCCGAAATGTCCTCTAATGCATTGAGCACCAACACTGATTTAGAAGTGACTGAGGTACAATCACCTACACACAAGAGGGCTAGACCCAGGGGAGGCCCTTTAGAAGGGGCGGAAAGAAACATCTAAAGAGAGAACCTGAGGGAGATGAAAGAAAGATTTGAGAAACTGGTGAAGGAGAAATAAATGATGAAGGACTTATAATAAATTTAACTGAATACCAGCTTAATGATGATGAGAAAGCTGTGTTAAATAAAGGATTTAACTATGTACCTTCCTTTTTTCTGTCTCAGCATGACATGTGTATGGATGTTAAAAGTTTTTGTAGGAACTTGAATTTAAAATATTTTTTTCATACAAAAAGTGATTATTCTGTTGCTTCTGAATTTAGATTTAAAAAAAGTAGCTTTATATCCCCTTACCATCCAAGGGTGAGGTTGTTTGAAGAAAGTGTATTATGTGAATTGCATAAAAATCAAAACAATATTTTTAAACATCATGGTTATAATTTGACAGCTAAAGAAAGGGCTGCTTTAAAAAGTTTAATGGAAAATAAAGATGTGGTTATACTTAAGGCTGATATAAGTGGAGCATTAGTAGTGTGGGATATTAATGGTTACACCAATGAGGTTAAAAAACAGTTGGGTGCCAGGTTTTACTTAAAACTTGTGTCGGATCCCACTGTTGACCTGAAATTTAATATTGATAAAACGCTAAAAGGTTATTAATCTAGGGGTTTTATTAATGAGACTTTGTTAAAGGAATTAATGGTGGATAACCCAAAATCCCAACTATTTTATATTTTACCAAAAATACATAAAAATATTTTTCTCCCCCAGGTAGGCCTATAGTATCAGGAATTGGGTTTCTAACTGAGCCTATTTCAGCATATTTGGAATTACAGTTGAAACCATTATTAGCCCTAATTAGATCCAGAATTAAAGATACAAATGAGTTTTTGCAACTGATGGATAATATATTGTTATCTGAGGATTGTTATATTTGTACACTTGATATACAATCACTATACACTAGTATTCCACACCATGGTGGTTTAAAAGCAATTAAATATTGGTTATCACAATTTGGACAATACTCTGTTGAACACTGTTCTTTTTTGATAGACCTGATCAAAATTGTGCTAGAGAATAATGTGTTCTTTTTTGGAAATTAATGTTACCTGCAGTTAAATGGAACTGCAATGGGTACTAAATTTGCGCCAATATACGCAGATCTTTTAATGGGGTACTTGGAATGTAGTTTTATTTATGAAGATAATGTCCCTTTTAAATCTAAATTGATAATGTGGCATCGATACCTCGACGATTGCTGGGCTATATGGTCTGGTTCTTCAAGTGAATGGAATATATTTGTAGATCATTTGAATTTTAATGTGTTTAACATAGTCTTTGTCGATAAGAAAGAAAAAATGGCTATTGATTTTTTGGACGTGCATGTAGTTAAGAACAAGGATGGTACTTTAAGGACAAGTCTTTTTAGAAAACCATTTACTAAAAATTCCTTATTGAGAGCAGATAGTTGCCATCCAAAACATGTTATATCTAACATACCCAAAAATCAATTTCGAAGACTTAGACGTATATGTAGTAATGAAGTAGAATTTAAGGAAGAGGTCAAACACATGGAAAAAGATTTAAACAAAGAGGATATAATAAAAATATTATAGATCGGGAGATATTGAAGGTATCTAGCATGAAAAGAAATTTAAATTCTGGATATGAGCTTGATGGTGTGAACACAGAGAAGATTGTTCCTTTAAGGTTTATTACTACGTTTGGAACCAATACCTATAAATTTCGAGGTATAATTAATAATTTTTGGCATATTTTGAAACAGGACCAATTTTTTGGTAGTTATCTTACAGATTATTGTAAATTTGGATATAGAAGAGGTAGAAATATAGGGAAATCACTTTCATGGTATAAATAAATGGAATGTAATAAAACAAAATTGGGTGCCATAAGAGGGTGTAACCCTTGTAGTAGATGTACATACTGTAAAATTATTCCAAAAACAAAATCTTTTACATCCATTAATACTTCTAAGGTTTATGACATACAACATTTAATAACTTGTAAGACGGAATGGATAGTTTATATGGCGGTATGTCAATGTGGGGCTTTTTATGTGGGCCAAACATCAAGATCTTTTAAAAATAGAGTGGCATTGCATATAAGTGACATTAAATGTCAGCAGGTACGAAGTGCCCTATATAAACATAAAGTGGATCATATTACGGCACACTTTATATTTATAGGGATTGATACAATATGTAATATTAATATGAGGGAGACTGAAAAACATCTAATGTTGGATAAAAAGGAAAGGATGTGGATTTTGAATTTAGGAGCCTTATATAAACCTGGTTTAAATGAGTTTCTCTAATTAGTGAGGTTTATGGGTAAATAAATAAATAAATAAAAAATAAAAAATAATAAAGTTACTAAGGATAGTGAGATATATATATATATAGGTGTATAAATATGCATTTAATGACATGTTTTTTGTGTTCTTTTGTATTTTTGCTTTTTGTACATATGGTGCTTTTTTAAAATGTAGGTATGTCTCTTTAAGGGGGACATGTTTAATGTGGTGATGAAAGCACTGGGTATAATCCACTGATGACGCCTATGAGATTAAACTGGTTTGGAGTGTGTATTTTTGCTATCTGCAAGCTATTAAAGTTATTTGCTCTTCTGCTGTGTTCTAAGCTTATTTTGGCTAATGGTGTTACAGTGCAGTGCTGGATTTACTTTGTTGTTTATATATATATATATATATATATATATATATATATAGTACATATATATATATATATATATATATATATATATATATATATATATATATATATATATATATATATATATATATATATATATATATATATATATATATATATATATATATAATACTAAGTTTAGAGAGAAACCATTGACAATATGTACAGACAGAGTGAGAATGTCTCTCTGAATTTCCAGTGATTACTTTTTTATATGACCACAGTGTTTTGCAGCTACCTGTGGATGATGAGTACTGGCAGTTGTGGACAGCAAGCGGTTTTCTATGATAAGAATGCCACATACTTCTGAACAATTATATGTACAGAACATATGCATCAATATCCACAAAAGCTGCCCACAACAAGTACTAAAGTGCAGCTACTGCCATGTCCATAAAGTGGTTTGCTTCCAAAGGAAGCCTTACAAATGTATACAGTATCACAATATATGGGTAATATTTTTTATGGAAGTCTTCAGCATCAATAAACACATGGCAGGAGCACTGTAGTCATGTATATATTGAACATAGACCTATAAGGTGATACCTCACAAGTGATGTAACATAAAATAAGTGGTCATACCTTAGTATTAAACAGCTGCACTATCTATCCATGTAGAGGTAATAACACAGATGTGAGTTTTTCAGAATGTGACATATACTGGCTGCCATAGTTTGCTGTTCAATACCATGTATCACTAATGGACCTCATTAGCATGCATTGTTTCAGAATTTTGACGATCATCTACAAAGAGTGCCAGTGTCTGCCAGTCCTTGTTCAGTCAAAACGTTTGTGCCAGTGGAAGCCGACTCTACTGCTGTAGAGGGATAATGCTTTTACTGGAATCCAGACAGCCTGGTTAGTGTCCCAGACAACTGTAACAGCAGGTGGGAGAAGGGAGTAATAGCGCGTGTATGCCTGCTCATCCTTTTTCAAAATAGGCATGGGGATGGCATGCTGGTGTCAGTCTTGGAGCCTCATTAAAGTTCAGAGCAACAAACAGTGGTCACAATAGATGAATGTGCAAGCCATGATGGGATTTCTCAACTTTAGGGGGAGATGGATACATCTAAAGGGATGTCGATACCTAACAGCTCAGGATGGTTTTCTGAATGATGCCATCATAGAGGGGATGAGACCACCCAGTGCTGTGTTAGGCCATCATCTGTAAGCAACAATGTTGGCTCCCAATTTCCCACTTCTCCCACACCCTGTCTTCACCATTCAATCCAATTGGTGACCCCAGCCTGGGAGGCAAATACCTGGGTGATGCAGTACAACTGTGCTGTCTGAGAGGAGAGGCCACACTTCCTCAAAAGTCATCACATCCCACAGAACCTCCATCGATTTACAAAAAAAGAAACAAGTCCTGCAGATGAACATGCATATAGTGCAGGATATATAACAAGAGTAAGAGGAGATAGGAGTTATAGAAATGTCTGGACTTTCTGGTATGTCTTTAATATTGCAGACAGTTAGGAGTACACTGCAATACAGACATACCTTGATATATATGCAGCTAATATCTGCCGATATATGGTAGTCGGAACAGTATGACCATATGTATGTAAAGTATTTAACAGTATGAAGCAATGTGTAACAGAGAGTTGATATTGCTTCAGGCACATTAGTAATGTGATTACTCTGTGTACAAATTAACGGTAATAATACAGTTACATACTATTCCTAAGCAGTACTAGTGGCTATACTAACCAGTATCTCATACTGTTATAGAAGACTTTGTCATGCTAGTAAAATGTAGTTATATGTGTAAGGGATTGAGCAGTTATTGTTAGCATATTATTTGGTCACCCATGAGTATCTGTTGCATACCTGTAGAAAGGTTACATGATTATGTAGCAGGAAAGGCTCATGTTCTTCACTACATAAGTCCCTTAAACACCTTCATCTAACCTTTTAACTTTTGCTGATTATATTTTACAGTGTTCACCTATTCCTGCATCTATTCTACACTCACTGCCTTTCTCTCTCTGCAACTCCTCCTTGAACCTACTCCAAACTCCAGTAATAATCAACTCTTTTTCTTTAAATTCTATATACTGAAAAATATTCTAATGCCTGTATAATTGCAAGACTTCATTTTGCAAATGATTTTAATATTGTATATACACTCAGTAAAAGATTCCAAGACTGTATAATTTGCATGATTTGCTTTTTGAAAATGGCTTTAACATTGTCTGTATAATACCAAAAATGTCATTGTTTTTGTATGTCAATGACTGCAGAGCTTTTCGCCCTGGGCTCTTTTAGGCCCAGTGGACTACCCCGGTCATCAAACTGAAATAAATGAAACAAATAAATACATAAATATGATACTGTGTGTAGTCCCAGTAATAAACACAGGTAAAATAAAATATATTCAACCCTCATTATATTAACACAAAGAGTTTAGTCACCAGATGTGTAATAAGTATTATAGAGTATATATATATATATATATATATATATATATATATATATATATATATATATATATATATATATATATATATATATATATAAATTATAGAGTGTATGGCCTTCTTCTTTTGTACATATACTGAGTTGCTGTTTGTTGACAAGATGTATGCAGTTAGCTGTGTGAAGGGTAATGAGCTTGGTATCATACCATGTTTAAGAGCGTATGGAATGAGTATGTTTATGGTTTTACTGTTTGACATATATTATTGTTGCTATGGTATAGACACACTTGTGCTACTTTAACTTTGATGGGTGTTGCAATGTGGTTCATGAAAGCAATACTGTAATAAAATGTGTTGATGATGAGACCACAAATCACTTATGTAAACAGAAGATACAACCTAGCAGTTAAATTCTTGAGATATTAATCAAATTGTTATTGGTACACAGCTTACAGATGTTACCATTATTAATTTGCATATTAATTGCTATTGGTACACAGCTTACAAATGTCACATTATTAATTTGCATATTATCCAAGAGTGCTTGCCACTTAGCTATAGTAACATTCTTGTATCATCAGTTATCTAAGTTAGCACTATGCATTCTCAGCTTTGGTATATACTACTGTAATTATGACATACCCTCCACATAACAGTACAGTCACCACATGTATCATACAGATTGAAAACATTTATTTTGTAGAGTGTTTCGCTGCAGCATTTTTTTTCTGATTAGTTCCTGGTATGGGTTGCATTAGTGTGCAGTTTAGACTTGTCAGTTTTTAATCTGTACGTTTAAGGCTACTAACTGCATACAAAGTGAGCTTTAAAGCTTAACAGGCATGTAGCCATTTTCCACTCACTCTGTGTTAGCCACCTTATTTTGTACATCAGCTACTTGAACGGCTTTTATCAAAATAATGTTTAACTACTGCAGTTATGCGTAAAGCATATGATTACAGTGACTTCCATGCACTAAGTACAATGGGTGAATATTTTAAAAGTGACTTTCTAGCTATTTTGATTGCATGCAATATTTGTTTCAGCTGTGATGACAATATTGTATGCTTGTACAGCATATGCATATTACACTATACTGCAATATGTGGCATCAAAGTACAGATTATATATATCAGACAATAACTCATGGGTAATATGAAAGCTACAGCTGAACATGCTTATTGCACCTCTGAAACAAAATATAAGAGGCCAAATGAATGGATGTATTGCAACCTGTTTACTTGGACTGACTGCCACTACAACTCAAATTAAAATGGTAGAAAAGGACTCAACTAACACAGAAGGAGAGATTCAGTTTTTCTACAGCAAATAATACATTGAGTTCTAATAAATATATACCACTATTAACTGTACAAATTATGACCTTGCACATGTGGTTGCTACACCATCTGATAAACATAATACCTGCTGAACATATTTTATATTACCTCTGTATGCTACTACTGCTGGTACATTGTATAGCACAAGAATACTGTTATGCCATTATATAAACTTTCTAAAGTATGTGAAAAGTATTCATGAGTACTTGAGTAATATGTTAATCAGATCTTTGAGTGCTAATTTCCCAGTTCCCTACTCATCTTACTATGTTTTTATCAGCAAGAAAAAGCGTGTGATAAGGGGTAATATAGCTCCTGATATGGTTCAGGAGTGGTGCATGAGTGCATATTTACAGTTTCAAAATTCATTGCATTTCTAACATGTATAAACCACTACTGACTTACTGTTACACATAATACACTGATCAGTACTGCACATGCATGCTCATACTGGTCAAACTACTGCATAATGCAAAAAGATAATAACCGTATACCTGAGATATCCTAGGTATACCTACAAAGCCCAGGTTTCCATAACTCCTCTTACCTCTCACTTTGATGGCAAGTCCATGCATATTTCTTTCATTTTTTTCTTTTGTTACCTGAAACCAAGATATCTATTATTTCACATCCACTGGACTGTATCATGTTTTTTCACATCTGTGTTCATGACCATAGTGCTTCTGCCATGTGTTTTTGAGGAACACTTTAGTATGGAAGCTACAAAGGCATCCTTTGGAAACTGTTTAATATAGTTGGCAAGCCTTCCACTATAATACTTGCATCTGCACCATTTGCGAGGTACTGATGCATATTTTTCCACATATGTGTGTGCTGTCCATAGCTATGTCATGTTCTTAGTATCAAAAGCTGTTTGCCACCTCCAACTATCCATGCCAATATGGCACATGCCAGTACCATATGCAAGTAGTTCTATATCTATGCAGCTGTGTGAAAAATTATATCATAATTTTCAGAAAGAGAATATTTTCTCTCTCATATATGAGTGTGTACATACAATGGATATAAAAAGCTTACACATCCTTGTTAAAATGCCAGGTTTTTGTGATATTAAAAAATGAAGCCACAATAAATCATTTCAAAACTTTTCCCACCTTTAATGTCACCTATAACACGTACAATGCAATTGAAAAACCAACAAATCTGCTAGGGGAAAATATAAAAAATAGAAAATGTACAATACGCTGGTTGCATAAGTGTGCACACCCTTACACTAATACTTTGATATGTGTGCACACCCTTAAACTAATACTTTGTTGAAGCACCTTTTGATTTAATTACAACATTCAGTCTTCTTGGGTACAAGCTTGCCATCAATTAAAGAGACTCTGATTAACCCCAAATAAAGTTCAGCTGTGCTATCCTGACATTTACTCAGTTGTCTGCTACAGCTAAAGCCATGGTTTGCAGAAAGCTTACAAAGCATCAAAGGAATCTCATTGTTGAAAAGTTTCAGTCAGGAGAAGGGTACAAAACAATTTCCACAGCATTGGATATACCATGGAACTCAGTGAAGACAGTCATCAAAAAGTGGAGAAAATATTGAACTACAGGGATGTTACAAAGATCTGGACGTCCCTCCAAAACTGATGAAAAGACAAAATGAAAACTGGTCGGAGAGGCTGCCACAACACCTACAGAAGCACTGAAGGAGCTGCAGGAATTTCTGTCAAGTACTGGTTGTGTACTACATGTGACAAAAATCTCCATTATTCTCCATATGTCTGGACTATGGGGTAGGGTTGCAAGACATAAGTCTTTTCTTACACAGAAAAACATCCAGGCCCAGCTAAAATTTGCAAAACAATACATCAAGTCTTCCAAAAGCATGTGGGAAAATGTGTTATAGTTTGATGAGACCAAGGCTGAACTTTTTGGCCACAATTCCAAAAGGTACGTTTGGCACAAAAACAACACTTCTCATCACTAAAAGAACACCACAGTGAAGCATGGTGGTAGCAGTATCATGCATTGGGATTGCTTTTCTTCAGCTGGAACTGGGCCTTTAGTCAAGCTGGAGGGAATTATGAACAATTCCAAACACCAGTCACTTTTGGCCCAAAAACTTTAAGTGTCTGCCAGAAAGCAGAAGATGAGGAGGAATTTCACCTTTCAACATGACAATGACCCTAAGTATACATCCAAATCAACAAAAGAATGGCTTCCCCAGAAGAAAATTAAACTTTTGCAATGGCCCAGCCAGAACCCAGACCAAAATCCAATAGAGAATATATGGGGTGACCTGAAGAGGGTTGTGCACAAGAGATGCCCTCGCAATCTGACAGCTTTAGAGCACTTTTGCAAAGAAGAGTGGGCAAATATTGCCAAATCAAGATGTGCTATGCTGATAGACTCCTACCCAAGAAGACTTAATGCTGTAATTAAATCAAAAGGTGCTTCAACAAAGTATTAGTTTAAGGGTGTGCACACACAACAAAGTATTAGTTTAAGGGTGTGCACACTTATGCAACCAGCGTATTGTACGTTTTTTATTTTTTTACATTTTTCCCCTAACAGATTTGTTTGTTTAAATTGTACAGGTTATAGGTCACATTAAAGGTGGGAAAAGTTTTGAAATTATTTATTTTGGTCTATTTTTTTTATATCACAAAAACCTGGCATTTTAACAGGGGTGTGCAAACTTTTTATATCCACTGTAAATATGTGTGTGTGTGTGTATATATATATATATATATATATATATATATATATATATATATATCTATAGACATATCTTTATAACTGCCTCTGATGTAACAGTTAGAAGCGTAGAATGGATATACAAAAACAGAAAAAAAAAATAAACAATACAGACAATGACACTGCATAATGTTCTATTGCTGAGAAGAAAAATGGACTTAAAGTAACTCCTGATTGTAAGAGTTTCATCCATGAGACTATATCTTTGAAAGCAGGATAACTCCCATGCTCCATTTCATTCTGCACATATAATGAACAGTTTCTTCTTCTAGCAATGTGTGTGTGTGTGTGTGTGTGTGTGTGTGTGTGTGTGTGTGTGTGTGTGTGTGTGTGTGTGTTGGTATGTATGTTGATGAGAGTGAGTGTGCGTTTGTGTATGTGTGTGTGTGTGTTTGTGTGTGTGTGTGTGTGTGTGTTTGTGTTGGTATATATGTTGATGATTGTGTGTATGTGTGTGTGTGTGTGTGTGTGTGTGTGTGTGTGTGTGTGTGTGTGTGTGTGTGTGTTTATATGAAAAAACATTTTCCTCTGGGCAGATGTTTTCCACTTGGTCACAGTCAAATACCTTAGGTATATACATTGAGGAAATTATTAGTTGTGGGGGGGGTGGTGTGAAAACTGAAGTCCATCCCAGAAAGAAATAAGGCAGAATACAGAATAGACTATGTGAAGAATCTTTGGGTGACATTTGTTACTTCATGATTGAAATATGGATCTAGATCATACTTTGTTTTATTATTATGATTTAGCAAAATGCATGTTGCAATTTTTCATTCATTAGAACTTCATAAGTTCATTAGCATTCAGTTAACAACATACATGTTCACTTTATTATTTTTTTTCTGGTGCTACATAGATTTAGATATAAATATATATATATATATATTTTCATGGTGGTTTGTAGGCTGTAGACCCCAACACACACAAACACAGAGACACAGACACAGAAACAGATGTCCAGACACACACACACACACACACACACACACACACACACACACACACACACACACACACACACACACACACACACACATGCATGCAATTGCATGCACAAACCCTCACTGAGTACAATAAAAGAGTTTTGAGCATTCAATGCAGTCAGCTTGCACAAGTGGTACAAGCAGATGTACTTCCCATAATATGTTACTGAGGACCCAGACTGCCATGTCAAAGTCACAGTGCGCATGTAAGCTGTACCCTATGCCAAGGCCATAAACACACAACCCTATGATCCTCAAGAAAATGACTGAAACAGTAAGAAGCAGAAACACATTTCTTGGTTTACAAAATAATGGCCCCTTACATCCACCATGCTATTTCCAGTTGAACAGGAGAAGTGTAATAGTGTGACCTGTAAAGGTACTAACGCAGGTGAGGACAGTTATACGCGTACATCACATGGTCATCTCTCAGCATGTACCTCTCAACCTTGTAGCACAAGAAATCTCGACAAAGCCAAAAATAATCGGGGGCAGAAGTTCAAAATTAGGAGTAGATTTTAATTATTGCTTTTATAAACAAAGAACGTTGCTAAAATAACAATTTTTGAATTAGCATGCATTTTCTCAAAGATATAAAGTCTGAAACTCAAAAGTATGTCATTATTTAGTGATAACAATCCTGAATGATTTGCTACAAATCCAAGCATTTTATTAGGGACAGACTAAAAATATGAGACAAAAATCTGCATGTTCTGCAAAATCTGAACAGCTCATAGATATGACTCAATGTTAGAAATTTAATCAAGCCATCAGTGAACAGGTGGTCTAATACATCCATGATTATCCACTTGAAAAGGTAGGAAGTGCTGAAATCCATAAATACCACCCCTTTGTCCAACTCTGTCTTCAAAAAGCAATGGATTGCCTGTGCATATCTCTTTGACTGACACCAGACCAACTCCCAGAGAGGATGTTGATGAAATCTTACCTCATTCCATCAAAGTCCCGATTGCAATCTCACAATAAAAATTACTATTCACTGCAATAAAAACTGTTCTAGTCCTTCAAGTCAACTTAAACAACATGGCTTCCCCATTGGCTGTAAAGTCAATTGGAAGAAGAGCAAAATGTAAAATGTATGCATTTTTACATAATTTGAGATAAACCTTTGTTAGTTCTGAAACAAATGGATGGAATCATTTTTATTTCAAGGATCTGCAGTCCTACAGCATTTTAAATACAGACCTCTCCATTTCATATTGCACTACAGAAATCACACCTGTGTCAACCAAAACAGTTTAAGTTATTGATGAGGACATCTTTATAACCCAGTGATTTTATTATATGTTGTTTACCTCTTCTTCTTTCGACTTTTCTCGGTTAGGGGTCGCCACAGTGGATCACCTGTCCCCTCATGATTGGCAGCGGAGTTTTACAGTGTCAAGTTGCCAGCCAGATGCATAACCTTCCATGGAAGGTACACACACACACACACACACACACACACACACACACACACACACACACACACACACACACAAACTCATGCCTAGGGCCAATTTAGAGTGTCCAATCCACCTACAGAATGTCTTTGGGATGAAACCTGTGCACCTGGAGGAAACCCAAGTGACCACAGGGAGGGCATGCAGACTCCACACAGAAGGCACCCCAGTCAAGAATCGAAGTGGAGAACCTCTTGCTGTGAGGCGGCAACGCTAACTACTGCACCACTGTGGCCGCCTATTAGATGCTGTTTACTACAGACCTGAAATAACTCTGATCTGCAACATAAAATCAAATACTATTCCAAATGGTCCACTTTCTCCCCTCCCCTTCTCTATATTAGTAATTAAATAGTTTGGCTAAAGAGACACCTAAATAATGAACAAATGTATTTTTTTAAATGCATAGCAGTCAATTCAGCCATTTCATAAAGCCTAAATTCAGTTACAAAAATAATCATTTCCTTCTCAGCATCATCTGTTGCCACATGCATCAAGACTGACAATACAAAAGTAGGCTTTACAACTTTAAATCCCATCAGCTTACAAATGGTTTGTCATAACTTGATCCTTTACAAAGAATCTGCTGAATAACTTGTTAGATTTCCTTAAAAGTTCTGGTCATTGTATGCCCTATGGTTCATGAGATATTATAATGCTTCACATATAAAATGTAATATTCATTTTTATCAAGTTTTATTACTGAGACTATGTGTTGACATAATTTCTAAAGTGTAGAGGTAATTGTATGGGAAAAAATAAAGAGTGAGCCTTCTACTTAATGAGCGTTATTTCTTCTGAGAAGTTCACAATGTTTAAGCAGTTTAATTGCGCTATATATATATATATATATATATATATATATATATATATATATATATATATATATATGGGTTCACTATAGAATCTCAAAATACTGAAATCCCGAATTTCAGTATTTCAAAATTCTATAGCCGAAAGCTTTAAATCCTGAAACCCCAGAACCGCGAAATTTAAAATCTCGAACCTACACTACTAATACACCACACACATTCACATACACACAATGTCCCCCCACAATCAAACATACAATCGTACACTACAGACAAGAAGGGGCAAGCCCCCTGCACCCCCCACTTATATATATATATATATATATATATATATATATATATATATATATATATATATATATATATACTAACTCCGAGATCACACAATCACACACACAAAGGTAACTCATATCCACATATTTCACAGCCCCTTGCACACATACACATCACAGCCACAACACACACTAACATACACTAAAACCCCTAACCAACACACTTACACATACATACTTACCTGAACTTACACCTATCCATTCACACACTGCAACACCAGAGTGGTATTTCAAAATCTCCGAACTTCGGGATTTTGAATTTCATGCTTCTGGGGTTTTGCGATTTAAAGCTTTCGGCTATAGAATTTTGAAATACTGAAATTCGGGATTTCAGTATGTCAAACTTCTATAGTGAACCCATATATATATATATATATATATATATATATATATATATATATATATATATATATATATATATATATATATATATATATATTTTTTTTTTTTTTCATATATATATATATGCCACGCACACACACACACACACATAGGTCTGGACTGCAGACCTAGTTTTGGCAGAGAATCCCCTTATGTTTAATCTGTCTCTACAGAGTAGTTTGAAATAACTATAGAAGAACAAACAGGCTGGAGTAGGATATTTAGTAAATAATGCATCAGCTTGACAGGAAGAATTTTTCTTAAGAAAACCTATTAATATCAAGTTGTCCACTGAGCCAAGTCAGAAACCATATCACATTGACTCTGTGACTTTTTATTAAATAACAGTCATTGACAACCAATAATGATGCCACAATAATTCAGATACAACATATAAGCCAGTAACCATTAAACCATTAACTCAAGCTGGTTGGCATAACCAAGCCTGTTACAGCTGTCACTACAGAAAAACTGGGTGCATATTCCAAGCTACCTTGAACCTGCTGGCAAACCCATTTAACACATCCTTATAAGCCACATACCACTGGATGTGGTCACTGGTCAAATCTGGGTCCAACTGGAGGAGAATAAGGGCCACTGAACAGGAACAAGGGGGGAAAACAAGGGTGGTGAAGCCATAAGGCCACCACCAACCATGCATGTGCCATGTCATTCCTCTCAAACAGTCGGCCTCAAAAAGAAGAAGCTAGATCATGGGAAGAACCGAGTTAATCTTTGAACAACTCTTTAATAGGAAAAACAATATCCATATTAAATAAATCAAAACCCATGTTATTCAAATGAACATTGTCCAAATCATAAAAATTAGGATCCAGTCTGTCAGGATCTCTGAGCTGAATCACCTGGAAACTAATATGACTAGCTCGATGGTTGATGAAATGCCTGGCTCTCTCAATAGCACCAGACCTTCTAGTGCCTTTCCAATAAAATATCAGGATGATGGCAGACCAAAACAAAACTAAATTCGTATACAACTGCCATAACTGGTGAGTATCAGAGAGCATTCTGGCCAACATGATTTTTTTAGGGTCTGGAGCCAAATCATTACCCCTGAGGTGAATGACCATAAAACTGGGTAAGGCTTCCTCCATGGTAATCTTATGCCAGATTTTCCAGAACTGAAACCAAAAGAGGACAAGGAAACCAAAAGACCAAACATGCACAATGTTAACATCAAAGGAACTAGAATGACCAGCTGAGCAGGCCAAGGCCCAGACTGTAGTTCTCTAGAATGAAAGAATGGCCTAAGAGCCAAATTACCTTTTTCCCTCCAACATACACAAAAATTAATGCCTGATGTAAGACAAAAAGGCATCAGATACCCACCACCCCTTCCTTTGAATGACCTTGACAGAATACCCTTCCATGGCCAAGTTCAAGCCATTAAGAATGTGAGGACTAACTTTGTGGATGAATTCCTTGCCCTGCCATAGCAGGCTTAAGAAGTAAATTGACCTCCAGGCTAAAAGGCCTGCCCAAAGCCCACAGGAAAATTGGGCCTCACCTTTCCCTTGTGGGAGTGATATTATGTAGTAATTTGACTCAATGCACTGGGCAAATCATCAGCTCAATGTCCTTGTCTAAATGAACTTGCTGACATTTCCCAGATTGAGCAGTCTTAGATTTCTTTACCCATATCAGGATAAAACCACTGTCGATGACAAGGCCTCCCAGCAAAGGTAAAGCAGTAGTGCAATGGCATGGAAGGCACCCACATACAAGGATGTGAATAAAGCTGCTGTTGTAGCAAATGTATGAAAATCACCCAGTATCTTATAGAGACCTCCAATAACAAAAAGAAGGAGTTCATGAACCTATCAATTGTCATCCCAGTACAACATTCATTAATCATAGCCTCACTTCAGGCTTCATGCCCACTGAGTGGCGCACAGGTACAGTTATCTCACTCCACAAGGGGGATCCACCTTGGATATTGGGAACTACCGCCCCATCAGTCTAATGAGCCAGATCTGCAAGGCCATGGAAAGTATTATTATGGAACTTATAAACAAAGACATTGGCAACCTTCAATCACTGGACCCCACCCAGTTTGGGTTTGTGAATGGCCGAGCTTGTCTCCTGAACCTGACTGACTTCTTCGAATCAGTCTCCAGAGCTGTGGACAAGGGTAAGGTGGTCCACACAGCCTATCTGGACCTCGCCAAGGCCTTCGACACCATCCCCCGCTCTGGAATCATAGATAAACTTACTAAGCTGGGCATTAATCCCTACATCACTCGATGGGTTGCCAACTGGCTTACTGACAGAACACACACTGTAAAAGTAGCTGACTCCAAATCCAGCTCCAGACAAGTGACAAGTGGAGTACCTCAGGGTTCAGTCCTGGGACCGCACTTGTTTGGCATCTACTTCTCTAAAGTACAGGCCAACACTAAGGGACTCTGGCTAACAAAGTTTGCAGATGACTATAAACTGAAAGCCATTACTGAATCCCCAAATGATGTGGATATTCTACAAAAGGGCCTTACAGAAACAGATGCTTGGTGCCAGAGCCATGGGCACCATGGGCTCCATGGGCTCAAGCTGAATGCCAAGAAATGTATAGTTATCCCCTTTGGTAAAAAACATGTACCTGTGAATTACCACATAGGTGGCAGTACACTAAACACCGAAAGTGTGATAAGAGACGTAGGGACACAGATGGACAGTGGTCTCACCTTCGATAACCACATCGCCACAACAGTCAGGAAATCCTTCTATGTGGCACACCTCATCACTAAGGGCTTTTCATCCAGAAAAAATGAGGTCATTGCCCCACTGTACTCATCCCTCATTAGACCCATTATAGAATACAACGCCCCGTTTGGTATGTACCTCTCAAGACATCTGCAACAACTGGAAAGGCCACAGAAATACCTCACTAAAAGAATCACAGGCCTAAAGCAGATGCCCTATGCTGACCATCTAAAAAAACTCCAGCTATACTCTGTCACATATCATCTACTCAGAGGCGATCTCTGGTTAACATACAAGGCCATGTCAAACCCAGCGCTGTTGGACATGCTACACTTAAAGAAATCACAATCCCTCAGAGCCACACGCTTCAGGGATCTAAACCTTGTCATCACAATGAACAATACATGCTGTAGGGATAGGCTCCTGACCCAGAGACTCTCCAGACTCTGGAATAGACTGCCCATACATGTCAAGCAAAGTGCCTCTTTGGCCCTCTTCAAAAGGAACCTTGACGATTGGACGGGAGATAGGGAATTCACCCTGGGGATCACATCAGTCACCCTATTAGACAGGGGTCCAGGGAAGTAAATATTGTGGGAAGAAATAGCCAGGGAATTGTTATGGCTAGGCCTGTATAGGCACTAGGGCCAATAGCCTAGTACCAACCTATGAACCTATGAAGGGCATTGTGCAATACTCCCCACCATAAAAAAATGTTATAATACCCCTTTGTCACTTACCTCATTCGAGATTTCAGTATTTCGCTATTACAAAGCGGAACCATATATATATATATATATATATATATATATATATATATATATATATATAGGGTCTATGTTAAATAAACAAATGCTTAAAATGTTGAGTACAGCATACTGAAACACTTTTTAAAACACTAAACCAACTAACAGCAACTTCCAATATATGATAACAAAAAAAAAAAATTAAACAAACATACCATAACGTTGCAAGCAGGGGGGCAAGCCCCACCCACTACCCCCCCCTACTTATATATACCAACTCCAAGACCACACTTCAGTGCAGAAAAGGGAAATTCTCCCTTTCTGCACCATACGACGCCATTAGCAGTAGCTTACATGACGTAATACATCACATATGTCACTGTGGCCAACCAAAATATTTCAGAACTCCGTTTCCCGACATTCTGACCCTATATATATATATATAAATATATATATATATATATATATATATATATATATATATATATATATATATATATATATATAGGTCCATTTTGTAATTTTGAAATTCCACAATCCCAACATTCTACATACTGACACTCAGAACTTCGAGATTGTGGAATCTCGAAACCTGTCAATGGAGATCGCTGTATAGTGCAGAATGGGAACAATAGTATTCTTTTCACTGTTGTGTGATCTCGGAGTTGGTATATTTAAGTTACAGGGGGTGTGGGAGGTGCAGGGGGGCTTAGCCTCCTGCAAAAATGTGTTTCTTGATGTATTCTTGTTTTATTTTATTTTATTTTAATTTCAAGATTCCACAATCTTGAAGTTCTGAGCATCAGTATTTAGAACAATGGGATTGTGGAATTTCAAAATTACAAAGTGGACCTACATAGATATATATATATATATATATATATATATATATATATATATATATATATATGTGTGTGTGTGTGTGTGTGTGTGTGTGTGTGTGTGTGTGTGTGTTTTAAATTACTTTCATAGAAAATAGTATAAACTACCCCACCACCTGGCCAAGACCAGTGAACTCATTGATTGCCAGACATAAATTTTTGAAAACTGTTGCTTGTCTACTTTTTTTTTTCATAATATAGTCTTTATTCTAATTTCTGGCATTAAGTAGAACAACAACCACCCCAGCCACTACCAGCACACGTCATGACATGTTTTTCTTTGTTTTTTTTTTTTTGTAATAAATAAAATATATCAAACTAAATATTACTGGCCCTGTACAGGTGATTAAACAGTTGCTGTACAGCTGATAAGCCCTCACCGTGACCCATGGCCTCCTACCTGAGAGGTTGCTGAGCGGGCTCTATCTTCTCTTCTTGACATGCCTGCTGACAGAGCCACTGAGCAGAGGTGTAGCACTTCCTTAAAAAGGTGGTATGCCTCATCACACACAGAGGTGTAGCACTTCCTTAAAAAGGGGGGTATGCCTCATCACATCCACCCTTGACAACTATTATGCTAGAGGACCACATGCCTTTATGGGTAAGTCATTGTTAGCCTCATAGATGTAGCCTTGAGATTCAACAACTTGACTTAGAGGTATTCAGGTGTATTACAGTGCTTGTGGGTGTTTTAATAATTGAGTGCCATTGATATTCCTGGCCTGCTCCACTCATCCCTTTTAGTAGGATCAAACTTGGAATTTACTTTCAATAGACTGAAGAAGAAATTGGTGCAGAGCATGATAAAGGGGCGGTGAAGCTTCTTGCACAAAACTTTTTTTAGTATACTTTGCCTGAATATTGCTGAGGCCTTACAGTTAAATATTAGCATTATCCATGTCCTGAAGAGTAGATGCTTTGTTTCAATTGCATATGTTATGAGACAAACATACTTAAAAAGGAGAATCTTCTTCAGGTTTAGATCTTTTATTTCCTGCTTGTTTTTCTCAGGTATATTAGGGAGAGCTATCACCAGCCTGACATTAGTATTTCTTATAACCTTAAAATCAGAGGTTACTTTAGATTTCTGCATTAAAAACCAGCTGCAGAGGACTGTAGTACAGGATATAGAAGCATATGTGAAGTTTTGTTTACTCACACTCCACTTCTTGATAGTACCAGATTTGGCATCAGTCTATGGCAGTTTGGAGTCCAACACAGACAGAGTCCTGGAGTTGTATGGTCATCCTGAATCCCACACTCATAACACTCATAAAAATGGCTTCATGCTTTAATTTCTATAGCTATCTGTTCCTAGTATGCTGGAGGTCTTGGATGCTGGTCCTAAATAAGGGCTAATATTTTCCTTTTATATTTCCGTAATTCTAGTACTTACTGTATTTTTTAATTTATTAATGTGCTTTTTCATTATATTTATAATTGCATATTTTTGCTTCAAGTTATTAAGATGTATATAAACATTTTATTTTTGAGTCTAAAGATTCATGTACTAAAAAATTTATGAATTTAGCTTTTAGACACGTAGCTAAATTTAGCTACTGCTATTGAAGTATTTTCAGCATTTGATTTGTTTTAGTCTTAATTTACATCAGACAATTACTTTTAAATTAATTTAGGTAGTAATTTAATATTTTTGTACATATTTAAATGTATTCTTTCTATCTGTTTTAATTGAGTTTTGATTTTTCTTTTGCCTTTATAAAGTGCTTGTTTTAAACTATTTCAATAAACTTGACTTGATGTTGAATGTGATATACACTGTTTATTTACAAGAACTGCACCTAAAATAATAGAAACTGCTTAACAAGGTAGGAGCATCTAATGGTAGTATATGGTAATTTATAACAGAACAGACTCTTCACTTGATCCAAACATGTTAATTATATGTAGGAATGCTAATAAGCAATACAGTTTACATGTGAAAATCATATAGTTTGCTCAAAAGTTCTGGTTGCATTCACACCTGCCCGGCTACATGTAGTACCTAGCCAGTGTTGCCAAAGAAACCAAAGATTTTGACTATTTCCTGGCCTTTAGGAATAACCAGCTTAGCAAAAATGAAACTAAATAAGTCATTACTTATACTTCTAAAGTTATATGTCAATGAAACATTGTCAAAACTTGGGAATGTGAGCAAACATGAATCAGAACACAGTACAATGCTGTGTATCAGACAATTCTCTACTTGAAGTTTGTGGTTCACATCTCCCTACACATTGTGGGGTGCTGGTGAGCTTGTATATCTATCACTTGCTAGAGTTACTGAAATACCATACAGACACATATTACATATATGTGAATGACTCATGGGCTGTATACACAAGATAACATCCATGACATTACTGGCATTTCATTTAAAATAATTCAAAATTCTAAAATACATCCAAAAGACAAACAACATTTACTAAGTCAGTGAACAGTGTTAGAATTAATAAGCAGCACTGGTAAAACTGGACTGCTAATTCAAAGGCCAGAGCTAAAAAAAAAATAAAATAAAAAAAAAAAAAATAAAACGTAAACTGCTGTTCGAAAACTGTAATAATGCAAAACAGAATATATATTTAAATGCAGGACTTATTTCATAGATGTAGATCAGCTTCAGCTGAAATCCATCAGAATTTGAGGAAAAACTCTCCCATAATGTCATACATGTCATTGAAATGTTTGCAGCAAACTTTCCAAGGATAACATTTATCTTATAGGCTATTTGGAGTACCGTGATAACTTAGGCATCCTCTCATTATATCCTAATGATGTCTTCAAGGGGCACATTTATGTGCAACCCCAGGATCCTGACTAGCATAAAGTACTCTAACATTTTTTTATTTAACAGCATTTATTGCTCATAGTTTCAGTTTGCACCATTGTCCTGTAAGATGTTGATGAAATTATATACTTGCTGGAAAATGTAAAAAACAGTTATGTTGTTTTCAGTTTGAGTGATACACACAGACTCACATGAACACATAGACTTACATACACACACACACACACACACACACACACACACACACACACACACACACACACACACACACACACATACAGACACACACACAGACACTCAAACAAACACACGCTTGTCACATCAATGGGTGCTGCCAAGAATTAGACCAAAATATAATGCAAAGCAATTGGAATTGTACATTCAGGAAAAGCGATGCAAATATAAAGGCTGCAACCTTAATACAGTAGCAATAATATTATATTAGTATGAAAAATATACTGGTATAGTATTAGACATCAGACTAAAGCCATAATGCTCCCTGATCTCAAATGGGGAATGCACTATGCCCATAAAATTTTATGTTATAATCTATGCAGGGGAAATACTTTATTCATATACTCTCTGCACATAGCAATGCTATGTAGTCCAGGCTCAGTAGCACACATAGGCACTTTTCATTCCTTGAACTTGAAATGAATTGAAAAATTTCAAATCTAACTGTACACTAAGCTCTGATTGTTCAAACTGGTGATGTCTGGTGAAATCTAAAAAAACTTTAGCATGCTTATGAATGCATCAAAGTCTGTCCTCCTTCTACAGATTCACAAAGTCCTCTATATGATTTTATATTTTATATTACTTCTACAGTAAAAAAGCTCTTTGTTTCTTACATCTCCAAATTCATCGGCACTTTTTCATTAAACTTAATATTTGTTAAAATACGGGCAGTATGAGTGATTGTTACTGTCTCTAAAAGCCATTGTCACGGTCACACTTTTCATTTAGTTCGTAACAGCACCAAAACTTTTGCACTACTTCTGCAGTAAAACAATAGCTTCTTCCTGGCAATTTTCAGACTGTATGCATGTATGTGTGTGTGTGTGTGTGTGTGTGTGTGTGTGTGTGTGTGTGTGTGTGTGTGTGTGTGCACACTCACACCTGTGTGTCTGTGTGTGGAGTCTCTTACAGCCTAAGTTACAAAACAATTCCGTGATGCCAGAATTAGTATATTTACTATATAATATTACTGCGGTGGTGGTGCTGCGGTAGTGTTGTCGCCTCACAGTAAGATGTTGTCCTGTTTGATTCTCAGCTAGAGCGTCTTCTGTGTGGAAACATGTGAATGGGCATATCTTCGTTGAAGGTTGTGCATCAGGGCCAGCAACTCGGCATGTAAAAATGTACTGCCAATCATTAGCGGACCAGAGTTCCGCTGTGGCGACCCCTAACCGGGAAAAGCCGAAAGGCACAACAATAACTATATAATAGTTATAATAAGCATTGTGTAACTTATTCCTGTTGTTTCCTCTCAATCACTCTCAATTCTGCTTTCAAATGGGCCAACAGGATGTTTTTTGGGTACAGAGTAAAATCATTACCCCTGAAGTGAATGACCACAATACTGGGTAAGGCTTCCTCCATGGTAATCTTATGCCAGATTTCCCAGAACTGAAACCAACAGAGGCCAAGGAAACCAAAACACCAAACAGTCCTACTGCTAAGATCAAAATAACTAGAATGACCAGAAGAGCAGGCAAAGGCCCGGACTGTAGTTCTCTCGATGAAATAATGGCCTAATAGCCAAATGACCTCTTCCCCTGCAACATAAATAAAAATTAATGCATGATGTAAGACAAAAAGGTATCAGACACCCACCTTCCCGTCCTTTGAATGATGTTGACAGAATGCCCTTCCATGGCCAAGTCCAAGGTACAACCTATCCATTAGAAATGCAAGCAGTAACTTTGTGGATGAATTCCTTGCCCTGCCATAGTGTGCCTAAGAAGTAAATTGATCTCAGCCAGGCTAAAAGGCCTGCCCAAAGCCCACAGGAAAACCAGGCCTGACCTTTCACTTGTGGGAGTGATATTATGTAGCAATCTGACTCAATGCACTGGGCAAATGGTCAGCCCAATGTCCTTGTCTAAAAGCAACTGCTGACCTTTCCCAGACTGAGCAGTCTTAGATTTCTTTACCCATATCAGGATAAAATCACCATGGATGACAAGGTCCTCCCAGCAAAGGTAAAGGAGTAGTGCAATGGTACAGAAGACACCCACATACAAGGATGTGAATATAGCTGCTATTGCAACAAACATATGAAAATCACCCAGTGCCTTATAGAGACCTGAAATAACAAGTGGAAGGAGTTCATGAACCTATCAATTGTCACCCCAATACAACATTCATTATAAGGGCATTTTGCCATACACCCCAATATAAAAAAAAATTATTATACCCCTTTGTCACTTACCTCGTCTGCTGCATGTTTAGAAGAACTTCAAGCAGCTCTGTTACCAGCTGGAGGAACTTATGTCTTACTAAGGTAAGCAGACTAAACACATAATTCTCCCTGATCTCAAATGGGGAATGCACTATGCCCATAACATTTTATGTTATAATCTATGCAGGGGAAATACTTTATTCATATACTCTCTGCACATAGCAATGTTATGTAGTCCAGGCTCTATAGCATACATAGGCACTTTTCATTCCTTGAACTTGAAAAGAATTGAAAAATTTCAAACTTAACTGTACACTATGCTCTGATTGTTCAAACTGGTGAAGTCTGGTGAAATCTGAAAAAAGTTTATCATGCTTATGAATGCATCAAAGTCTATCCTCCTTCTACAGATTCTTGAAGTCCTTTATATGACTTTATATTTTATATTACTTCTACAGTAAAAAAGCTCTTTGTTTCTTACATCTCCAAATTCATCAGCACTTTTTCATTAAACTTAATATTTGTCAAAATATGGGTAGTATGGGTGATTGTTACTGTCTCTAAAAACCATTATCACGGTCACACTTTTCATTTAGTTCGTAACAGCACCAAAACTTTTGCACTACTTCTACAGTGAAACAGCAACTTCTTCCTGGCAGTTTTCAGACTCTGCAATACTTGTAGGTTAAAGTCAACACTTTGGAAATGCCCACTATAATGTGTCACTGTTACGTTTCACTCAACACTACTAATAAACCATCTGCTGTAGAAAACTCATAATAGAAAGGGTAGTAAAAATCAGAAAATTTCTACCACACAAGAGCCAGGGAAACCAGAAAAACAACAAAAGGCATTTGTCTGTCTCTTCCTCTCTCTGTCTGTTTAGCAAACTAGATGTAGCAGCTATATAGAGATAGAAAATGTTATGTGTGCATATATTTGTGTGCGTGCATGCTTACGTCCATGCAAGTATGGATAGATTCACTTTTACATATGAATGCATGTGTGTGTGCGTGTGTTTGTGTGTGTGTGTGTGTGTGTGTGTGTGTGTGTGTGTGTGTGTGTGTGTGTGTGTGTGTGTGTGTGTGTGTGTGTACGCGCATCTGTGTGTCTAGTCTCTTACAGTCTAAGTTACACAAAAACTTCCTTGATGCCAGTATCAGTATATTTACTATATAATAGTTATAATAGTTATAATAAACATTGTGTCACTTGTCCTGTTATTTCCTCTCAGTCATTCTGAGTTCTGCTTTCAGATGGGCATACTGGGCCATCCATTTTAATATAATCTAAAAATGGTATTACAGGTTTATTCAGTATTCTGAGTAAGTATAATGCAGACATATATATATATATATATATATATATATATATATATATATATATATATTTCAATAGAAATCACCATGCACTAACTCCATCAACAGTCACCTATTTCCTGCCCCATTTCCCAGAAACTAATGACTTCACTAAGCATTCTTTGTCCTAGATATTTACTCACCTAGCCGAGAATTTTACAGTCCATATCCATCTAAGCTTATTGTTGCAGTCAGTATTTGATTCTGACACAGCTTAATAACGCAAGTATTCATTTTTCTTGTAAATATAACTTTTGTGTACATGAGCCATACATTTTGAAACTGTGTTATAGCCTTCTACCTTACTGACACTAGCATAGCATTTTGTCTTTGAGTATAACTTTTCAGCTTATTACTTAGTATGCTAGCTATCATGACACACGTGTTGCATTGACCACCTAAAGTCAATGCAGACCAGTCATTTATTTTCATATATAGTGCTTTAATTTACTTCAGTAAGCTAAGATATAAACCATCTGCCCTAGTAAATGTTATCAGTAATCAGCTGTATTAAAGCTTAACATGTTATCCTGACAGGAAATAAAGATAACTACAGTAATCTTATTAAATGTGGCTGAGACAAATTACTCCACATATTTCCTTTTAAGAGTTGTTACTTGACCTGTCCCATTTTTAACACTAAAAATGTGGCATTGCTTTTTCTCAGTCTACATAACAAGCTTTTCTCTTCTGTAAATAACAATTAAAGATGTCAGTTTTGTATTAATCAGACACTCTGTAGATACATTTTTCTTTAGTCTGCATATGTTAATTTCTCATTTAACTTACTGCTAAATAAATATTTAGTTTTCACCCATAGGTGTTTAGTTTTATTTTATCTAACTTATTTTATTGAGTTTTAGTTGCAAATATGTTTACTAAAAAAAAACTGTACAAGCAATTAAAATATAAACATGCCTAAAGGACATCAGGTTGTTTTAGCAATAAATCTATACCATCACTGTCTACTATGCCAGGGATCTGAACAAATTCTGCTAAACCTAATATAGGATATGTGAATCATGAATGATAAAGTTTCCATACATAAGAGCAGTAATGGTGCTTTTGGGAGCAAAGTATAGACTGTTTGTGCATTATTAAATCTGAAATAAATAAACTGGTCAACATGACATGATTAAATACTCTATCTGTGTGAAGATCTTCTGAACTACTGAATATCAACTTAAATATGAATGGTACATACCTCATTTCAGTGTTGGACTTGTCTTTGTTCATGTGTTGTGAAAAAACAATGCATAAAAGTGTGCATGTCTTTTTTGTAAGTTAAGTGACTGGTGTGGCAGTTTAGAAAACTTGTAGTAGGGGAGTTGAATTAATGATGAGTGTCCATGCAAATTAAAGGACTAAAGAAACATGGGTATGGATATGTGTGTTTATATGTGTGTGTGTGTGTGTGTGTGTGTGTGTGTGTGTGTGTGTGTGTGTGTGTGTGTGTGTGTGTGTGTGTGTGCAGTTGCATGTGTTTATGTACACTCATGCATGCTTGGTGGATCTTAATAAACAATAGCAAAGTAACAGGCATGGATGTGTATACATACAGCACAAAGAGGGTTGGTAGAATGGATAATAAAAACACATTATGGTCTGAAACTACAAAATAACACCAATACAACAATTACAGAAAATGACAATGATGAAAATCCCCATTCTGCTTACTCCATCAAAACCACTATGTATCAACGTTTGCATTAAGGATAACAAATCAGTAGATATTGGAGATATCCAAAAGTATGATGCCAATATTGTGAAGTCATGTTAAATGTTACTCTTCTGAATCCTGTATTCCTCTACTCCAAAATCTTATTTACTCAACTTTATGTTTAGTACCTCCCAACTACTCTATTTCTGCATATTACTTGACTTAAATATGTCTAATAAAAATAATTTTGTTTTCTAAGAAAGAAATACCCATTTCATCACTTTACATTGTACTGTATACTCCCACACTTTATTATTTTCTTCATAATTATCTGTTGTTACTGGGATGAATGATAAAGATGCCATGTCAGCAACATATCATTTCTATTGTTTTCTGCTTTCAGTCTGCAGTTAAATTGTCATTTTGTTCTATATGTCATCAGCCTTTTCATTATTATTATTATAGATATCCTTTTACTTTTCTGTGATTGATCTGCAGACAGCAGGAATGAATAATGTACTGGAGCAGCTGTCATCGTTCAGTCCTGTCCACAGTCCCCAGGTATGTAACAGGAGCCTGTTATTTTTTATTTCTTAATTAGAATGCCACTGATCTTTTTTTTCAGTGAAACTACTACTCCATTAATCTGGTAACTCTCACTCCATGCTGGCTAATAATTAGCTGAACATGTGAGATTGCTTCTTCTGGCAGGTAATGTCTGCATTATCAAATTGCTAAAGAAAGTGACCCAAAGAAACTCACCAGTATGGTCTGGATTACAAGTGTCTGCTAGTTACTACTTGAAAATAACTTTAAAGGTGGGCAGATAAAACATCTCAGAACTTATTACTTCAAGTAGCACTCATTCAGTCTTTGGTAACTGGGTAAATACAGTTCATTAAAATACCTGCTTTTAGGGGCAGATTGAAAGGTTTGGTCTGGCAAAGTGGCAAGCCCAGATTCAGCCATGGTACAAATAATAAATGTTAAGGCTCAGACTAAGATCTGCAAGATTTTTTTTCTTATTTGCAGCTCATACATGTATTCTTATTGTAGGACTATTCACCATGTTTTTAAAATCACACCTTGAGAATGAGTTCCAGTTATTTATGCTGTTCACAATGTATGTGAAATGACACTTGGAGAATTAGGTTCCAGTTGACTGTATCTAAGTCCTTATGTAGCTCAGCTCAGCTGTACAAACAGCAGTGAAGTAGCTGTCACACAGTTTTCATTGCAAAGTTGTTATATCATGAAGCTTACAGTCTTGCATTCAGTAAGCAACGGAAGTTCATGCTTCAGGATTGTGAGAATCACTGATCACCGTATACAACTGATAACTTCAGTCTTGTTATTGCAGAATCATTACACTTCATTAGGAAATATGTTTTGGGTGAACATGTACCCTTTGCTATGCTGAGAGCATGACACACTTCACAAAAATTGTTCATCTCATGTAAGCAAGGAGTCTGCTACCTGCACTGCTTAGGCATGTACAAGGATTTGGATTCTTTATTTATAGCAAACATGCCATCTATCACATCACTGCTGCAGTTTTCTGAGATAAAGAAAGAAACAGAGCCTTCCAACATTATATCTCCCAGAGATACATGAGATAATTCCTTCTACAGCTTTTCAAAGCTGTCTGCAAGCATTCAGACCTGCATGGTTCCATTCTATAACTCACTGCAGAAATACAGTTCACTGTCCACCTGTCAGTGCACTGCAATGCAGTTGGGCCAGTTATTTGAATCCTGTATGTTCATTCCTTACTATAATTAACAGAAATTATTGTCTGTAACAGTTAAAGCTGACCAGTTTGGTACAGTCATTTTTATCAACATGTAAGCATTCAGTTTCAATCACAAATCAATGGTAATTATTTAATGTTAGAATAACACTTTCAGGTACAGCCACAATCAGAAGGACCATTGCATTTTAATTTTACATATTCACATGGTAAATGACAAACAAAGAAGGTATGTTATAAATAGACTTGTACCTAAGCGTAGTGTAGACATGAGGCTCCACATGATGAATTATAGAAGAAAGTGAAAAAATACCACGCTATACAGGTAACGTGCAAAACAAAAATCTAGAGCAAATAAACACCAAGTGGCCAGGCAAAAACTGTGAAAGACCATACTATTTTACTTTCGAAGTATTACAAAAATAAGGCATGTCTTGGGAATTCAGTTAAGAACAAAGAGATCAGCAGATGAAGAAATCTATTAAAACAAAGAATTATGTTCTTTACATCAACTCATGGAAAAAGATGGATATGATACTACTAACTGTTACAGAACTAAGTACCACAACAGGTGAGCAACATCCCCTTTTACCACACAGTACAAAGATCCTCTGCCATAGCACACCATCACTTACTTAGAAATAAATGCCTCCAGACATATTGTGAGTGAAGCTATTAATCTTTCCCTACTCAAAACATATTTTACAAAATTTGTGAATCTATAGGGAACTTGCAGACTTTGGATCCAACTCAGTTTGCTTTATCAAAAAGGCAGATCCTGCCTTAAACTTTTTTGACTTTTTTTGACAGGCCATTGATGAGGAAAGGCAGATGAGGGCAGTCCATACAGCCTACCTCCGGCCGAAGGCCTTCACACAACACCCCACCCCAAACTCATCATCAAAACTCATCAGCTTGAATATCAAACCCCAGCATCACAAGATGGGTTAAAAACAACCTGGTGACACAGACACAGGGTCAGGATTGCTGGAGCCATGTCAGCCCTCAGAAACACACTCACAGCCTGTGTCCCTCAGTGTCAGTCTTGTTCCCAGTCCTTTCTTCCTTACTTACTTTCAAACACACATCTGACACAGATATCCTCCAGAAGGCCTCACAGAATGGGGATAACTGGTGCCAGCCATGGTGCCTGAAAACGCCAAAAAAAAATAAGTCCCATAGGGAAAAAACAAACAAGGCCCCTTTGCCCTACCTACAAGTAACCACACTGCACACAGAAAAAGTCATCAGATGGGGGACCCAGGTTGGACAGGTAGCCTCGCTTGACACTCCTGTTGCTAAAACAGTTAGAAAACCTTTCCTATCACCCACCCTGATCATGAAGGGATTCACATCTATATCAGGTCATATATCGCCCCTGTACTCATCACTTATTAGACCTATGATTGAGTACAATGCCCGCTCCGATGTTATGCCCCAGACACCTGCTGCAGCTTGAAAGGAGGCCCCAGTTCCTCACCAAAAGGATAAAGGGTCTCAAAAAAATATGTCTTATGCTTTGCCCGAAATAAAAACTATGCAGTCTCATTCCGTCTCCTCTCAAGTTGCTCAGAGGTGACCTGTGGTAACCGCCATGGAGTGCCATGTCAAATTGAGATTTGATGAATATGCTTCATCTCAATCCAGCCTTCGATCCCCATAAACTTCACCGTAAAGAGATGACAAGTTATAAATAGAACGTGTCTGGAGGCGGTTAGGCCGACCCCAGAGACCCTATGCTGTGGAACAAAACATGCACAAAAATCCGACTCACATGCTGGTCTTACCCACTCTGGTCTCTTTGACTGATGGTCTTGACCAATGGATGGGAGATTGGGATTACCAGAGGGGATTGGACCTAGCGTCACTGCTTGAAAATGGCAGGGCATAAAAAGGCTTATAGTTAGTTTTTATGGGCTTAACTATGGGCTTAAAGTGGGCTAACTGTCAAATGAAAGATGAGCAAAAATCTTGTTGCTGAGGCATGGAACATAATTCATAACAAAAACTAGGATTTGTTTTACAATAAGAGCATACATGTTTTGTGTGTGTGTGTGTGTGTGTGTGTGTGTGTGTGTGTGTGTGTGTGTGTGTGTGTGTGTCTGTACATCTGCACGTGTGTGTGTGTGTGTGTGTGTGTGTGTGTGTGTGTGCGTGTGTGTGTGTATGTACATCTGTGTGTGTGTGTGTGTGTGTGTGTGTGTGTGGGAGTGTGTGCGTGTGTGTGTGTGTGTGTGTGTGTGTGTGTGTGTGTGTGTGAGTGTGTGTGTGCGTGCGTGCTTCTGTACATCTGCAAGTGTGTGTGTTTGTGTGTGTGTGTGTGTGTGTGTGTGTGTGTGTGTGTGTGTGTGTGTGTGTGTGTGTGTGTGTGTACATGCACAGATGCATATATCTGAGCACTTTTATTTGCAATGTTTGAAGAGTACCTGGGATAGCCATGTCAAAATACATGTTAAAAGGAATGTGTGGAGCATTTAACACATGATGCACTTCAGTCCATCAGCATGTGACAGTAATTAAATTCCAGTAATAATCTCTAAGCTTCACTAACCAGAAGGCCTTACTAGGAGTAGTGTTAACCATATGTGGGGGTCAATTTCCAGAAACACAATATTTTTTTCCTACTCTAACTGTTTTCCATCCCATTCTGCTAGATATTTTGACTTTGTTGTAGTTCTGAGAGACCTACTAGTTAATGTCTAACTGCTATGTATGTATCTTGGGCTTGCTTGAAGTGTTGTCTTACTGAGAAGCGGTTGTAATCCAACAGTCTGGTCACATGGTATTTTCCTAATGTGAACTGAATAAGCTAAATCCTTACTGCACTGAAACCATAGACATGAAGCATCCATACTTGGTGTTAGCTGCAGTCTGATGATGGCTAAGACTAATTACATATGCATGAGTAACACTGCGCAGTCCTCTCAACTGTTCCTATTTTGGAGGAACATTCCTATTTGCAGGCCTGATTTAGGATGTCCCTATTTTTAAAAATTATGTCCCTATTTTCAGGAATGATTTACCCCTTCAGACAACTTTCTGAAACCCCTTCATCACATGTCACTTTAGAAGCTGTCTAGTGCACAGAAGACCACACTACATGACCTACCATACCAGCAGCACAATAATTTAAAGAAAAGGACATGCATCTTAACAGCTTCCTTTTTCTCAAGCAACCATAAATGACCTTGTGTGCTAGAAATTTGCAATGCAGTTCATTAAAGTCTGCATATGTTACACTTTCTGTTTGATAACATGCTTTTATTTTCCATTTTTTGTCACTTTCTGTTTTTTAAATTTGTTTCTGAGTAGTACCCCACATTTCTACTGTAAACAGGAGGAGTTATATGCTATTTGGTATTCAGATTTTATGCTGATTAGATGCCCACATTTTCAGCTGGATGTTTTTACTTTTCAAGGGCCTTTTTTCCTATTTTCGGTGTCTACAGATTGAGAGGTATACCTGCAGGTTAAACACCAAGTTATGATTGGAGCTACCTTTAACCTTTGAACCTCTGGTAATTACAATGCAAAGGTATAGCCAGGTAGATACCATGTATGCTGTGGCATATGCCTTTAAAAGTAATTTATGCATTTTTGTACAATGAAGTTAAAATAAAAAAAACAGGCATGTTTAGCACGGTTATATTTTATTAAGTTACAGATTATTCAGAATGGCAGGTTGGCTAAATGGGTGTTTGCATAAAACTGTTGCTTCTTTTTTTTCTGCTGTTGGGTGGTGGGGCAAATATGACCAATCCTGGGTACACCCCTGCACTAAACCCGGGAGAACCAATTTATGATCTAATACTGAGTCTTATATAATTTAACCTGTGCTTTGAATCTTTGTGTTCCTTCAGCTCTAGCTATACTTGACAATTCTAATTAACATAGGCAAGGTTTCTCTTCATAAATGATACTGTATATGAACTCTTTTTCCATACCTGTTTTGCAAAATGTCCTGAATTACAAACGTTTTGGGAAACAGTTACAAAGTTTGCAAGCATAAACAAGGAAAGCTTACTTCAGGGTTATCTGGTGTTATTGAGAGCTGTTTGCCTAGGTATTTTGAGAAATGAGTAAGCTACAGGATGTCATAGTTTGTATTTTTTAGCCTGAAGGCTGCAGGTTTTCAAGTTGCTGCCATTGTTGCAGTCATAATCATGTGGTATGTATGATATGCATTTAGACACCATGAGCATTTTAATGGCCAGATAGCAGTATGTATGTCATTTAAGCTAATGACAATAACATAACTATTATGTAACCTGTGCTTCTACACAGTGAATTCTGCTCACCCAAAGGCATCACCTTATTACATGAAATTCTGCCTTCAATTTTTTTTAAATTGAACTGTTCTATTAAAATTCAGTCATAAACAGTTCTACAGCTCCATGCTTTCATTCATTGTTTTGACTAAAAATGATTGTTCTCTAGAGAACTTAAAGGAGGCAAATCTGAAAGACATATACCCAGTCAGGTGCTATGGTACTTGTAGGGAAGGCAAACTACTAATGTATCCATGGAAACAGGGACACATTTTAAGGCGTGAGCACTGGGAGACCACATGATGACTATGAGATTTGTATACAAGCAACCATAGTGCAGATATTACTGCAGGATGAAAATCCAATGGCTGTGTGAGATTCTGAGCAAAATATAATAGTAAGGGGGGAGTTGTGGAAATTTGAAACAGGACAAAATACTAGTAGAGGTAATACTAAATCACAAGAGTAGACAGAACTAATTTTTTTTTTTTACCATTAGACACAAGATCTTGTTTTCATGAGGCAAACAATGGACATTACCTGTTTAAGTGGCACTGGAGGTAAATGGACTCTGTAAGAATCAATCTCAGGATTATGGACTGAAGCTTATAAGCAGCTTGTAGCCTTAATATTCCTAGCTAGACTGCCAGGAGGTATGTTAGAAGGCTTGAGGAAAAGGTGACCTGTGGAGAAAGTGGGTAGACTTAATAATCAGACTAGAAGCAGCAGCCTTAGAAGGATGTGACATAAAACAAGAGGATGAGAAATGAAAAATGAAAGTCAGAACATAAGAAAAAAGAAAATATGGCAGTGGGGTCCAAAAAGGGAAAGGAAGTATTAGGGACTGCAGTTTTATCATGATGAGGAGGAGAACTTGCCATGACAAAACTGAGTGAAGGGACATTCTCAGCGATGTTGATGGAAATAACATACGCATGGTAGTAGGATGGAAGAATACTGAAGTCATGAAAAGAGAAGGAGATGAGGGAGATATAATGAGGAAATATGGGCAGTGGGAGTACCAGAGAAATGAGGGAGCAGTTGGCATACTTGTAATAGGGAGACTGTCATGTATCATCTTAAGTGGATGGGTATATTGTTTGGGGGAAATGTGCTAAACTTCACCCTGGAATCATCCGATCAAGTCCTCTTTAAAATAATCATAAACGGTGGGACAAAGTTCATGTGGCTGTACTTTTGTTAAAAATCAATCTAGCTGCATACAGCAATAAGAAAGTATAACATAAAAATGGAATTGGTAGAGATTTTGCAGGAAGATATGCAGCACACTAAACTTTTCAGTGATGTTGCCAAGGTTGTATCATAGTAGGATGGCAAAAAGGGAGAAATATATAATTCATTGCATAATTCAGATACTGATGTTATGAATGGGGCCATGAAATAGGAAAGAACTATATAGAAGTATGAGCCATTTCATAGCAAGAAACCCCCTCCATCTGAGCTTGGATGGGAAAAAATATCAAATGAGACAGATGCCTGGTGTCAAAGCCATGGCCTGAAGCTCAATGCCAAAAAGTGTATTGTCATCCCCTTTGGTAAAAACTCTGTACCCATGAACTACCACATAGCTGGTAGTCTACTTAACGCCGAAAATGTGATAAGAGACCTTGGGACACAGGTGGACAGTAGTCTCTCCTTTGATAATCACATCGCCACAGTGGTCAGGAAATCCTTCTACGTGGCTCACCTCATCACAAAAGGTTTCTCATCCAGAAAAAAAGAGGTCATTGTTCCTCTCTACTCATCACTCATTAGACCCATTATAGAGTACAATGCTCCTTTTGGTATGTACCTCACAAGACATCTACAACAACTGGAAAGGCCAGAGAAATACCTCACAAAGTGGATTACTGGCCTCAAACAGATGCCCTACGCAAACCGTCTCAAAAAACTCCAGCTTTACTCTGTCGCATATCGCCTACTCAGAGGCAATCTCTGCCTAACATACAAAGCTATGTCAAACCCAGAACTGTTGGACATGTTCCACTTTAAAAAATCCCAATCCCTCCGAGCTACACGCTCTAGGGACCTAAACCTTATCACCACAATAAACAGAACATGCTGGAGGGATAGATTCCTGTCCCAGAGACTTCCCATACTCTGGAACAGACTACCTATCTATGTCTAACAGAGCTCCTCATTAGCACTCTTCAAGAAAAATCTTGATGATTGGATGGGAGATAGGAACTTCACCCTGGGGATCACTTCTGTGGCTCTGCTCGACAGGGGCACAGGAAAATAATTTTCTTGGGTGGCGAAAGCCAGGGTACATTTTTGGCTAGGATTATATAGGCCCTAAGGCCAATAGCCTAGTACCCTCCTATGAACCTATGAACCTATGAATACCAAATCTTCATTGCACAGTGTTCCTTTAGCCATCACATTGATGCACACTCATTGGCCCTGACGCTAGCACCCTGGCTTTGAATAACACTGAGGTCTACCAGATGTGAGAAGAGATACTCCAGTGGAGATGGAGAAGGATGAAATAAGGAAGTTACTTAAAAATTAACAGAAATGCAACAGAAGGCACATATGGTTTCTTAAACTGACATGAATAAGTAATTGCAAAAAACAACAGGGTCTACCACTATTTCCGTGAATAGCCAGGCTTTATTGGTGACTGATCATTAGTGGGCTATTGACAGGATTTTTCCCAGGAGGTCAGCATGTCTGTCTGCCAGATATTTCTCCTTTACCGGAGATGGTGGGATCTTAGAGTTGATATGCATTAGTAGATGGGGCGCACCCCCTCCCCCCCCACACACACACACACATCAGGTGATGCAGGGGAGCATGAACTCTTGTAAAAGTTTTTTTTTTTTCTTCTCCATTTACATTTCATAATACTGGTCACATTCCCAATATTTTACTTGTTTGTGATTGTTCTTTTGTGAGTCAAACACAAATGTAAGTATCTTTTTAGGGAACCATATTCCTCATTTATGCCTTACTGACCTGACATCAAACTCAGTCTCTGAGACTAGCACTTCCACACTGAAGTTTGTTAGTAAACCAAACTATATGCATATTTAAACTTTGTTTATGCAGGAGAGGTTTGTCAAACATTTGAAACACAATGATGGATTTCCACACTTAATTTTTCCAGTTCCAAAAATTGCTCATTCAGAAATCTATCAGCAAAATGTTTATATCTTTCAGCCTACTGTCTGGTAGAATGCATATGAAATTTATTAACTTAGTGGAAAAGATGCAAGTTAAATATTTTAATAAACCAATCACTTTATATTTCCACCTTCCCTGAAAGCTGAGTGACAACCACAGAAATACCAAAACCCATATCAGAACAACTGTTTTGGCAGGTACAGATGATCTCCTTGCTTCCCATCTTATCAGATAACTTGAATATGCAACTGCTCCCTCATTTCTCTCTTATTCCCACTGCTCATATTTCCTCTTTATAGCTTCCCCTTCTCCTTCTCCCTTAATTCCTTCATTTCAAGACTTCAGCCAACAAAGCATAATGTATGCAGTATTGACATACCTCTCAATATATTGGCTCAAAAATTCTGGACAAAGCCAAAAAATAGGGGACAAAGGCCAAAAATCAGGGTCAATTTTTAAATATTAGTCTAATGCAGTGAAAAAGTTAATAAAACAATAGATTGTGCATCAGAATGCATTTTCTAAAGAATACAAAATATGAAACTTTAATGGCTGACCTTACTGACCAACTGTAAGCCTTATGGATTTACCAGACAATCAAACATTTTATGAGGGACAGAGCAAAAATATGATGCAAAATCAGTAGTGTTCCGGATGGTTGAAATATGTGCCTGACTTCAGCACAGCTAGATATTTGTAGTGGCTATAGCATAACTACTGCCACCTTCTTCCTTTTGTGAATCATGCACCATGAACACAGTCAGTAGTTCACAGGAAGTGCCTTTATTGCCCAGCTGATGAAAGACTTCTCTTTAAACTCATTTTAGTGGTAACTAGTTAACCAGCTAGTGGCAGTCCAGAGTGCTGATAGTTACTGAGGGATACTAATAATGAACATCACAAGGTTTGGTCTTTTGACCATTGCTGTTCTTCAGATTTCCTTTCTTTATGCAAACCCATTCATTGAGAAACACAGGTTTGATTGCAATACAAAAAAAATAATAATAATAATTAAAAAAAAAATTTGGGCTCCATCAAGTAATTACAAATAATCAAAGTCAACACTACAAGCAAAATAAAAAATGTCAGTAACAATGTCAACATAAAATACCTGATATGGAGTAGAAAGTACATCCAGCATTGTGCCCTTATTAAAGACAATGTCAAAGAGAAGTCAGTTCAGTGGGTTAACAGTGTAAGTGGCTAGTGGTTAGGATCCATCTGACAAAAGAGGGTTGACAAAAATGATTTGAAAATGGCAAGACCAGCCTGACTTAAATCTACCTGAGGTGATGTATGTGTTTCAGATTAGTAACAAGAGAAATGACTGTGCTTTTGATGGAGTAGAAATAGACAAGAAACTGTCACCAACAGTGGATTTGGAAAAGGAGGTAAACCTGGTGAATGATAGGGTTGAAGGGGATTTATTTATTTATTTTTTTATATTTTCCCAGGTAGTATGATCAGGGCTAGAATATTTATCCCATTTTAAGCTCATTCTTTTCTGTCCCAAGGAAAGAGGGAAAAGGCTTTTGAAAAGGGTCATCATGGTAGATTGCTGTTACCACAACAAAGTACCCAGGACAGACAGAAAACTGTTAAAAAACAGAAACACTAAAAGTTTTGTTTGCAGACAGAAAGACGTAAAGAAACAGCACCTTTAGAAGTTATTTTGCAAGAGTCCTTCACCATCTATAAGAAATAGAAACATTAAAGGAGAGTATTTGACAGCAAACTGCTGGAGCCATTGACAGTCAAAGTATCTCTACAAAAGAAACGTCCCCGCTACCTTACTGAAATTTGTTGTCTAGAGTCAAATGATGTCCAGGTTTAAGTGGCCACATATTCACACAGGGATCCAGGACACAAGACTAAATGGCTTTGCATATGAGAAATTTGAGCTTATCAGGAACCCAGAAATCCTAGCTAAGGTACAGTATTACTTACGTTGGGGGAGTTTTGAAAGAATAATATCCTTATAGAACCTTTTTTTATTTTTAAATATCTATGGAGTGGGAGCTTGGAAGGATGGCTTTTGGCTAGGTCTTTTAAAAAAGAGCAGAATGAGTTGCTGAAAACAGCACCTGGCACCACTGTCATCCCATAGCAAATAGCCTCTGTCCTGGTGTAAATTAAAAAAAAATTGAAACAACCTATTTGGGGAATAGGCATGGAAACCAGCTTTTTTAAAAATTAAAACATTATATATGGTCTTACAGTATTGTATACCAAAGTATGTTGACTTAGAAAAAATTGTCTAATATGGAAGTGACAGGAACATTGGGGAGCTAAGAAGAAGATCTCATTCTGTTGATTTCTAAAAGGCTCTGTAATCAAGGTTAAACATATAGCATAGCATCCTACTCTGAACAAATTGGTAATGATTGATTTGGTTGGGAAGGGCAAGGCTAACTTGTTTATTGGAATTACTTTATACGTGGAAATGCAAGTTCTAGCTCCTGACTATGCAAATGTGTTTTTGTGGTAGGAGTAGCAGTGCCTTGCCGTTGGTATAGCTGGAACCATTTGAAGCAGATATAGTAGCTGCAGAATTACAAGCATGGAGTCTGCTTGGATTCTTTGGGTTTGTGAGGAAAAATAGAAAGGAACACGATTTCATTAGGACTGGGATCTCTGTTATTATCAAGTGTTATAGTAAGGCAGTGAAGAATACACCTGTGACAGAGGAGTTTTTCCAGTTTAAAGGGAAGACATTTTTAATTTGAGAGGAAGAATCATACTAAGTTGTAATGGCATGGCCTTATCTTTATTTTTTTATAACTTAATATGACCCTAAAGCTGACCTGAAAAAATGGGGTTAATCTTTCTTGTGGGGTTACACAGATGAATGAGTAGGATATCAGCTAGCAGCTAACGTTTGATTTTTTTTTTTTTTTTTGAAGTTGCATTTGCTACTCCATCCAGGTGGCTGAGATGGATTTGTGGGGCTGAGAGGTCTATGTGGGTGGTGAAAGGAATTGGTTAAAGATATGACTTTGCTTTTGCCACTAATTTAGAGAAGGGATGTAAGCAGGTTACAATTCACTTTTGACATGGACTCTGGAAACTTAAGTATGTGTATGTATAAGTGAGGAGAAAATAACGTTTGCTAAAACATTGACTAAGAAATCCCATGCAGCATGATCCAAATTGTTTTGTTGCCTTTCAATTCAGGATTGATAGGGGAAAGTGGTGCTGAAAAGTATCTTGTAGAATCTCTGTGCTCTTCAATGGCATATTTCTAATAATTATAAATGCATGTCTTGCTATTCTGGCAGCACTGGGAATGTGTATGAATGATTTGATCAGCTGGTTCACAAGGTGAAAAGTGTGGAACTGTTCAGTACTAAAAAAATGCCATCACTAAAATGGTATCTTAATGTGGGTGACAGTTCACCCGCAAGTGAATACATTACTTTGAAAAATGACTTACCCCATGTATCTTTTCTGGCTTCTTCAGCTCAAATACTAAGCAGAGGTCACCATCAACACACACACACACACACACACACACACACACACACACACACACACACATATATATATATATATATATATATATATATATATATATATATATATATATATATATATATGACTTCCGCAGTGGTGCAGCAGTAGCATTGTTGCCTCACAGCAAGAGGTTCTCCCATTCGATTCTCGGCTGGAGTGTGGGGAGTGCCTTCTGTGTGGAGTCTGCATGTCCTCCCCATGGTTGGGTGGCATTTGAAAGACATGCGTAAGGGCATGCCTTCGTTGAAGGTTGAACGTCGAGCTGGCACCTCGGCGTTCCTGAAAATCTACTGCCAATCATTAGCGGACCGGAGTTCCACTGTGGCGACCCCTAACCGGGAAAAGCCGAAAGACAAACAATAAAAACATATCTATATATATATATATATATATATATATATATATATATATATATATGGGTCTACTTTAAAAGACCGAAACAACGATTCCCCGACAAGCGGAAAACGAAGACCAAACGACCGACAGGTAAGTTTATCTAAAGGGTGATTTGCCGACAGCGGAAAGACCGACAAGGGTAATGTGTGATCCCGACTTGGTAAGTGTGCGACAGTGACGGAGTTAGGAGTGGTCAGGTAAGTGTGTGATATTGTGGGATTTTGGGTTAGGCTGTGGGAGAGGTGAGTGTGTGTTAGTGTCGGAGTTAGGGTTCGGGTAAGGTAAGTGTGTGATAGTGAGGGACTGTAGTTTAGGGACAGGTTAAGTGAGTTAGGTTTAGAGTGCGGGTAGGGTGTGTGTGCGATAGTGACGGGCTGTATCTTTTTGGGTGGGTTAAGTGAGTTAGGGTTAGGGTGCAGGTAGGTGAAGTGTGCGATAGTGTCGGACCTTGGGGTTAGGGTGGGTTAAGTGAGTTAGGGTTAGGGTGCAGGTAGGTGAAGTGTGCGATAGTGTCTGACCTTGGGGTTAGGGTTTGGGTTAGGGCTAGTGGGTATGCTATGTAGTGTAATGTGTTGTTTACATTCGTGTCGTGTAATGGTGTTCGTGTTTTGCGTTGTCAGTTATGTGTGTTGTCGGTTATCTGGTCTCGTGATTTGTGTGTCGGGCGGCGGTCGGTCTTTCAAAGTAGACCATATATATATATATATATATATATATATATATATATATATATATATATATATATATATATATATATGTGTCTGTGTTTGTGAGTGTGTGCATGTTTTTGTGTGTGTGTGTGTTTGTGTGTGTGTGTCTGTGTGTGTGTGTGTGTGTGTGTGTGTGTGTGTCGATATACTTAAAACAATCTAAAAAGTATAAATAATGCTGACAGCAAAAATATTGATGGCAAACTATTTAAACTCAAGTGCAGGCCCAAGCAACACAACAGCATCTGAACCACAACTTTGAGTCATGACAAGCCACACATACTTGAGTATACAGGTTAAACATTGATGTTCAGGTGCTGACAAAACAAATGGTAGAACAAACTTAGAACTTTGAAAAGCATAAAAGAAACCAATAAAAACAAACGGAGCAAATGTCAGTAGAAAAACAATTTACTATAAGCGCTCGTAAAACCAATGCTTCACCTTCTTCAGATACAAAATGTTAAATCAATTAAGAACATTTAAATAGTCTTCAGCATAGCAGTTATTAATTAACAATTAACAAGGCATCCAATTACTTAAGTTCAGCTGCTAAACAACCATAAAAATTAAAAGTACAATCCACATACATACATTATCCAAAACCTAAAGGTAAAAAACCAATAGTGAAAACCTTTTCTAAGGGCTTCAACTCACATGTCAAAATGGCTTTTAACAATCAAAATTAAAAAACAAAAGACATATATGAAAAATAAATATGTTCAGGTGCTGCCCAACCACAGCTGCAAGGATTGCATCTAATGGTGATTATCAACTAGATGTACTCACTGAGCATCACACATAACACCATAAACATAATATATTACAATATGAACAATTCAGGGCACAACTGACGCAGGTAAACATAGACACTCAGATTGTTTTCTTACTGTATGGAAAACAATAAGGGACACACAGTGCAACACATTTGTATCTTGACAATATAATAACATGAAAAAAAAGAACCACACAGGACATAATATAGAATTTTTAATAGCCACAGAAAAATCTATCACAGTAAAGTGCAAAGAGGTGGCCTTCCTCTCCTATGTAGCAAGTGGCTTAGCACAATCAGAGCACACAGAACCCTGCTGGTACTATGGCACTGCTGCAGTACCACAGAGGCCAGGGTTTCTACCGGCCATGCCACAGTTAGCAGACTGTTAATCTGAGTGCTCAGTGCAGCCATAATCTGCATAATAAGCACTGTGTCAGTGCTCCTGTTCTTCATGCATCACACATAGCAGGTGTGCCCCAAGATCTGTGGCATGTTTAAGTGCACAGATATCTGATTGATGACATTGCTGGGAACCTACATTTGCCTGCAGTAGGAGGCAGACACACTGTGACACCTGGTCATGCACACCATCTGCATGTGATGCTCTTTTTCAGGTTGTTATGGGAAAATGCCATCAACAGCAGTCTCAGCTTGGGTCTGTCATTCAACAGCCTCATCCTGTTCAACATCAAATGTACCATCATCTTCTGAATGGTCAGACAAGTTCCCCTTCACATCTAAAGCTACAGCTGCAATAATATCACTGTCAACTTCTTGGGGATATTCTGTCAAGTTTATTTCTATCCAATCAGAGATCAATAATTCATCAGTTAAATCAGTTTTTCTGGATTTAATTGTAAGTTTCCGGGATAGTTTATTAACAGGGTTTTCATGACATGCATTGTATATGCAACTTTGCAGTGAAGCTGGTGTTATATTTTTGTACTAGTCTTTCTCTAGTTTCATTCTTAAATATAAAAGCAATGGTTACTTCAGTGACAGATGACAAAACAATGTGTTACCCATGTTAATGATTCAGTTGTTAAGCAAAATATGAAGACATTCAGGGAGGTACAACAAGCAGACGGAGAGAGAGGGAGACACTGTTGAACAAAAAAGGGTTTATTTACATTAGGCCAGGTCTAAAGAAGACAAAGTTTCAGTTTGTTTTGTTCAGTACATCTCACTACTATTCCCCACAGGCAGTGGTGGCTCATGCCATCAGACTGCAGGACTGAAGCCCCCCCCCAGCTGTGAAAACTGTTAAAAAAAGAAATATGTTTAAAAAATAAAATATGTATTTGTATACATACTACTGCTGACTGGCTGCTTTAGCCTGCTTAGTTGCGAGTCTGACTGACTCGCTGAAGTCCTGGAACATGAATTGCGCATGCTCGGTGAGTTCCTGGTATTAAAAAAAAACTAGTTTCTGTCAATCTGGACTGCTGTACAAGCAGTCCAGATTAAGGAGAAAAGGCATCTGTGTGATGCCCAGAAGTCTATGCAGTTTGTAACCGCAGTTTTGTGGAAGGGGTTCGGACTGCCACGTCCGCAGTCACATACATGATGTAGATGGCTCGATGGTTACTGATTGGCTCTTGCTCTCTTCCTGCACTTTGCGTGCTGGGAAAATGAGTGAGAAACAGTCAGTAGCATTGTATTTGGTTTTGCATTATGCTGGTAACGGAGCTAAGGGTGGAAGGAACTTTGTTCGGACAGTGTCAGTGAGTGATTGAGTTAGACTGAGCCAGACATCTGTCTCTGACTTTTTTTTTATTACTTCATTCTTGTTCTTGGTACATATGCACCTATTTTAATGGCAATTTTGCTGTTGCATTCATGTTTAAAATCACAGCTAATGTTATTGATATTTATTAAAAGAGAAAGACAATTAGAGTTTGTTTAATGTAATATTTGTGCTGTTATGTCAGAGGAACATAGAAACTCCTGTTACAGGACTGTGGGTGTGTGTGTGTATGTGTGTGTGTGTGTGTGTGTGTGTGTGTGTGTGTGTGTGTGTGTGTGTGTGTGTGTGTGTGTGTGTGTGTGTGTGTGTGTGTGTGTGTGTGTGTGAGATGAAAATAATTTTTCAATACCTGAACTTCAAAAGACCACACAGGAAGCCTTTTCCTCAGTTGAAACTTAGCTTTCAGATGCACAATTAATACTTAACCCAAACAAAACAAAACTCCTCATCTTCCAACCCATCAAAAAGAATCTAAACACCCACCAATTTAATATTAAAGCCAATGACAACACCATTATCTCCCCAACAGACCACACCAAACTACTTGGAGTTGAAATTGACAATACCCTCAAGTTTGACATTTACATCTCGTTAACCATAAAAAAGTACACAAAAAACTAAGAGCTTTATACAGAAATAAGCAATTCCTCACCAAAGCAGCCAATATTTCAGTTGCAAATAGCCACCTTATCTCCACCCTACTCTATGCCTCTCCAATATTTACCAACCTAAGGCAAAGTGAGTTAGGTAAACTCGAAGCTTGATACAACAAAATAGCAAGGTTTGCCACTGGCACAAACTACTGTAGCCACCACAGCACCTCACTTACTGAACTAGGCTGGCTAGAACTCCCTCACCTCCTTCAATGGTACCAACTCTCACTCGCCCACAAACTACTAAATCATCCTCTAAAAGTCCCCTCCCTCCAAATTCTACTCCATCCCTATCATACCACCAGATCACTACACTCCAGCAACAAAAATCAATTACAGGTAACTAAAACCAGGAACTCTGCTGGAGAAGCTCTCTTCTTCTACTCCATAGCAAAATCATGGAATACCCTTCCTCACACTATAACTTCTGTGTCATCACACCCTAACTTCAAAGCTGCTCTAAAATCTCATCTAAAAGAGCACTGGGCATGCCCCTGTAACAAACCTCTCTAACATCTCTACCCCAAACTCTCTAATCCCTTTCTTCCATCCCTCTAACTACCTCAGATTGCAGCCAAATAAATTGCTTGTAAACCTATATCTCAGCTGTAATCTTAGCCACTGTTATTCAAGGGTAATAGCTGCTAGCTCAGCTATTAAAATACTTGCTAGTCTTTATGGCACCAATGATATAAGTGTTGTACCATTTAACTAAATACTTAATTTCATTTTGAACTATAACTGTTTACTGTTATTGTTAAACAAAACCTACCAATACTTCTTGTAACTTGTAATTAATTGTTGTTTTTAATTGTTTTTATTGTGGAGATTTGTCCCCGGGGCTCCGCTGAAAAAGGACCTGTGTCCAGTCGGATTTTCCCAGTCAACAAATGCAAATAAATAAATAAATAAATTACCAGACCCGATTATTCCGATAAGATAACAGGAACACTTTAACATAGGTTTGTTCAGTGCTTTGCTAAAAGATGACAGACTGGGGAGAACTGTTGTTTTCAGGAACTTAAACTTAGAGTCATAAATGCTGAGGAAGAGTCAGAAGGCATAGCTTATATTCTTTTCAGAAGACATAGCGTGCATTCTGTTAAGTGGATGTGTATGTTGCAGAACAAAAGCTTATACAACAGAAGCAAAATAGTTATGTCTCAGGAACAAAAGTTGCCACTTATGCCACATAAATTGTATGTGGTCTGCTAGTTTCTCTCCACCCTAAAGCAATACCTGGAACTGGCAGACAAAAAGAATAATAAAAACGTGAATTAAAGAATAAAACCCAAATATGTCAAAGGAATGAACAACATTTTTGCATAGCTGGAGACAGTGATAAAAAAATGCTATTATGTGCCATAATACAGTATGCAATATTAATATGAAAATATTATATATTTAAAATATGATGTACAATATTTAATATGTAAATACTTTAATATTTAATATCCAAATGTTATTATGTGTATTATGTATATGTATTAAGTCTCGTGTGAAGTGCTTTGTTGTTTAACAGGTGCAACAAATTGGGAGCAGGAGGGAAAATGACATGGTATGCATGGATGAGAGATTACAAATGCCTGAATGCGTCATCCATCTTGTCGGATATTATGCTGAAGTCCTTCCTGCTCATCTGAAGTATTCTTAAAGTATATAATACCCAAATATATGTCTAGGTGGATTTAAAGGGTTCCTATTAGATGACCGAAGAAGCATTTTATCGAATGCATCTTGGTCGAACTTAAAACAACGAAAAGGCAAAATAGTGAATTGGCTTTTAAGCGAATTCTTTCCCAGGGAAAGAATTCACTTGGCCACTTTATTTACTTTGCCATTTTCGGCACTGTAGTGCAATCTCAAAGTTGCTATATTTAAGTAGGGTGGGTATGGGGGGGTGAAGCCCCCCACTTTATGTATTTTTTCAATTTTGTTTTTCTTTTTTTTTTTTTTTTTTTGTAAGCGTTCGATGATATAATATAGACCCGGATGTAAAGGCTTTCAGTGCACATTTTATAGGACCAGAGAGATGTTGCCAGATGGACAAATTACAGTATATGCAAATATTAAAAGAGTAAGTGTAAAATAAATTCAGGTGTGGCTGTGTGTGTGTGTGTGTGTGTGTGTGTGTGTGTGTATATATACAGATGTTCGCAGAATATCCAGATTTTTGCATCACATTTTTGGTCTGTTTTTCATAAAATTATGGTTTTCTGACAAATGAGTGGCAAATCATTAAAGATTGAAGTTAGAAAATGACAGACGTTTGAGTTTTAGATTTCATACCCTTCAGAAAATTCATACTAATGCAAGACATACTATTTTATCAACTTTCTAAGTTTGTAAGAACAATATTTAAAAATTGTCCTTATTTTTGGGCCTTTGTCCCACTTCTATGTATGGCTTTGTCCAGATTTCTTGCTCTGAGGTTGAGAGGTATGGCAAATGTGTCAGGGCCATCACCATCAGCTAGAGACATTTCAAATTGTGACATACTTGTTGCACCTCACTCTCCCATGTAGTGACTCTGGATGTGTCCAAGCAAGGCAAATAGCAGTTATGCAGTGTAAGTGTGCAGAGTATCCCTCCATCTAAAGTAGACGCAAGTACTACAGTGGCTTTTCATCTGTCCTTGATTTTGCAGAATGTTCTGGTTTTCTGTCATATTTTTATACTGTTGGTTTATGCTTCTTATCATTCAGAAAATGCATGTTGTTCCCATGCCTGTTGCTCTGTGTTTAAGTAGCAATGCTTTAATGACCATCAGGTAAGCTTGTCTGAGATTGTAAGATGCAAGTAATCTTTTAATAAGCATACTGTTAAAGAATTACCAACATTGAAAGCCTTTTCGTTGTTGCCATGCAGAGAATATTTACATAACTAGATAACGTATAACTTAGGTATTGAAATGCATATGACAGTATTTGTAATACAGGACAAGATTACAGTATTTTCAGAAGCTCATTACATTTGTTGGAGACTTGCAGTCATCTTTGCAGGCTTTATCAGTAAACTAAACAGAATGTCAATCTATCATGTGTGGTCCATAACCTGTGCTGTAATCCTTGAAGCAATTTATCTTGAGCTTGTTTGTTGTTTACTGTTCATTTTTTACTTTGATCATGTTTTCTACATGAAACAAGTAGGTAGTTGTCAGGCAGCAAGTCTTTTTTGGATACAAAGCATTTTTACAAGTGGGGGTATCACAGAGATTGCTACTTTCAGCATGTTACTTGGTACTTTTATAAAGCTGAATATAAATTATAATTAGAACTGCAGTGCAAGGAGCAGTTGTTTGAGTTGAGTGCAGCTTGTTTTTTATACTTGATTTTGACTTGCATTCCAATAATGTATTTAAAAAGTAATGTATTTTTTCATGCCTCACAACCTTGTTTCCATCTAGATGTTATGTAAGCTGTCATGTAGCCAATGCATTGAAATTTTTTTTTCTTCTACACTTCATTTTGTCTTGATTGGACTCTCATAATGACAGTTTGGCACCCAGTGCAGCATACTTAATTAAAGTTCCAGATTTTGTAGTTCTGAGCATAGCTCTGCCCTTTCTAGTTGGCCCCACCCCTTCCCATTAGCCCCACCCATTCAGATGCCTCCTGCAGCCCCCCTTTGATTTGAAGTCACCAGGCACCACTGCCCAGAGGGAATACTATCAGTGCAGTTTATATCTGTGCAACTGCAGTAACTCAAAGGCATTTTTGCCTTTTGACTTTAATTCATGATTTTGCAACCACCACATAATTAGCATGTTTAAATAAAGATGTCCTGCAGTGAAGCCTCTCACACAGATGGTGTAGGGAGGCTTGATCCCCTAGAAAAAATTGTATATTTTTTTTCATCCAATCAAAGCTTTGATTGGCTCATATCATCTGTGTATAGCTTCAACTTGAAAAGATGAGTCATAGTGGAACCTTCAGAGGTATTTGTGTGACTATGTGTGTACTCCTCTGTGTCTGTGGAGAGGGGGTACATGCAAAAATATGCACACGCTTATATATGGATGTGTCTTGGACAGTTGCTAAGGTGTGATGGCCTTGCTGATAAATGAGATGCTGAAGTGTATGACCAGATAATGATATTGTCCTGTGAACATCTGTGTGAAAACATTGCTAACCAGATGGGAAATACATTATGGAGAAATGCATGATGGGAAATCAAAAGCAAGAAACCTGACTGCCATATTTTTACATTTAATCAGTCCCATTATTTGGTATGATCCCTTAAAGGAGATGAAGCTAATTTTGGATGCATAAATATGTCTGTTGTATGAAGCAAAACTGGCTTATGGCTTGCAACAATTGCTTCTATCTTTGTTCAACCGACAAAATTTAGCATTTTCTTTCATGAATGTACAACAGCTGAGGATGTTTTTTTCATTTCAGTAGCAAAATGTATTTCAAATGGCATGCAGGACTGAATAGTTTCTGTTCTTAATAAATGTCTTCATATTAACTTTGAGATTAATGGCATACTGTATGCTAGAAGACAGGCTCATAAACTATGCCATATTACATGGAATTATGTGTTTTATGGTGATTCTTTAAAATGCAGTATAGTTATAAATACAATGTTTTTGATGTTTGACATACAACATACAGCAATATTTGCTGTTACACTAGAACAATGGACTGACAGGTAATGTGCCAGAACAATCTCAGTGATACAATAGTATGTGGGGTGTACAGAAAATTCTGACTTCTGGTATACAATTTTATGACCATTTTTGGCTATTAAAATGTCATTCTGAATATACTTATGGCTATACCATAATCTGTTGTTTTAATTAATTTCAACATGTGATGCTGAATTTTATGGATAATCTTTCCAGTTTGCTGAAAAAGCTAGAGCCAACTGAATATTTCTAAACAAGAATTTTTCTGGAAAATGTATTTTATTTTTGAAATGGTATTACACCTCGTATGTGAGGAATTTATAAACTCTGCTCAGCACAAATACTGTATAGCATGCATAAATAATTTGAAACTGCTGTACTCATAATCACACTTTATGTAATAGTAGGACTTGCTTGCATCTGTGACTGCATTGTTCAAAACATTTTAATTCTGGTATAGTTTTCAAAACAAAATGAGCAAAATAGTCTAAAATATTTAAAATATTATCCATAAAACTACTCTAATAAGGCAAATTTAATATTCTTATATTTCACAGTCCACTAAAAAGAATTCAATAAACAGATTTAGTTTCAGATACTTTTGTAAATACATTGTATTTATGTTTATTTGCTCCCAGCCTGATACATGGGGCATTGAAATTGCTTCTTCCATAAACAAAGTCAGCTGTTATGCCATGAGCTTTCTTTGTGCACACTGTCTGTTCAGAGACAGAGAGAAGTAAGAAGCTATAAATAGTTAACTGAAACAAGCAAGGTTATAGCAAAGAAGGAGGAGATCAGAGCGCCTCCTGTCTTCAGGGTATTCAGTGTCTCCATCAATGTTTAATCACCATGTGACCCTGGCATTTGCTACATTACATCCAAGTCCTTAGGCTCTGCCATTCTGCAGACCACTAAGTAAATGTCAGCATGCAGTTTAACACTGTATTCCTGCCTGTGTGAAAGAAATTGTTCAGAGTTTCTGAACCAGATAAACAGTGTTATTACTTCCTCACTGTTAGCAATCAAGCGTAAATGTTAGTTGTAAATGTAACCCATTTGTGGATTCCCTTGCTGCCGATAGCTAAGTGACGTCAAATGCATGGCCCCAGGGTGGTCAGAGATCATTTGTTTTTGAGGCAGTTTAAAAACCATGATGAATTATTAGCAAAATGCACACTTAAAGCAAAGCATATGCCTGAATGCATGAATGAGAATAATTTAAAATAGCTAGTTATTCTAAACAAATCGGATTGCATCCTGTCATGAAATAGATTTGGATTTTATCAGAAATATATAACTGTAAAAATACATCAACAGAACAAACTAATAAAATAAACAACCTGCTTATGTCTTTTCTTTCCTTCCTAACTATGAGTTGAATTAGGATGTTTTTCACATGTAAATATATAACAAAAAAATACTATATTACCTCAACCAATTAAGGGAATCTTAATTCCATGCTTTAACTAATAGCCAGACTCACAACGTTTAAAATTCACATTCATATTTTAAAAACATGTACTTATGTTAGCTTTCAAATGCAGTAGCTATACAGGTGTCTTGGAAGTGTTTTCAGACTGTGCATGTGTTGATGATGTTATAAGTTTTCCTTGCTTTGAGAACCCTGTATGGCATGATGTTGATTTTTAAGTGCTTACTAAAGAAACTGCCATTTGTACTGATCAAAAGAAATTAGTGAGATAAAGTGTCAGCTATATCTCCAGTACCCTTCATGCAGTTATGCTCATTAGTACTAAAGAATATACACAACTATGCTTTATTTTATATCAGCAAACTCTTGACTGTGCTGACTATACTTCTATCAATGCATGCCAGCTTCCTTTGTCAAGTTCATTAGTGCTTCTATTTTGGATACAGGCTTAAACTCCCTCTAGGATCTCTGAGGATCTCTGCAAAAATGGATTCTCTGTGCACTCCCAAACTCTGAATAATATCATGTATAAATCCAAAAACTGAAAGTGTTTAACCTTAGAGAAGAATATTTTCATTTTTGTCACTGGCCACTGACTCCTTACCATGTGACCTTTGTCTGCTTGTGCTTATTAAACCAAGGAGATAAGCAGGGCAGTGAAGTCACAGAGTCTTTGTATAGCAGGTCAGGATGTTTTTATTATGCTCAACATGCAATTTGCCAATCTCCTCCTCGTATATTACTGCTGCCAGTATATGGAATTTCTCTTTAATTTGTTCAAGACTTTTGGGTTTCTAATACCATCACAGTAATGGACCCCATTGCTAAGTCAAAGTATGATTAAAGTTCAAGAAATTAGCATTGTTTCAGTCTTTGATGTTAGCCAGAAGTGCTTGAATGTACCCAGAATTGACTCCTCCTGCAATTTATACAGTTACATGTATCAGTAACATATCTAAATATAACAGTAAATACTGTTTTATGAGACCCATTGCACTTATTACTATTGGAACTGCCTGGGTATCCTTCTTCCACATTTCCCTTGTTTCTGCCTGCAAATCCTGGTATTTTATGACTTTGTGTCTCTCTGAACATAGAACACTGTAGTCACTGTGTATAGAAATTTCAATGATCAATGCTACTTTTGTCTTCTTTTCCTGAACTACTATATCTGCTTTTCTCACATCTGTTTTTTGAATTGTTGGTAATGGGTGATCCTATGTCATATAAACTTTATCATTTTCTATAACGCTTATTGGCTCATGTTTCCAATGTTTCCCAGCTGCTTCAATATTATAGTGTTTGCACAATCCCCAGTGCAACAGTCTTGCCACGTTACTATGCCTTTCAGTACACAGTCCTTCTGCTATTAGTGTATCACCCCCAGCAACAAGATGAGAGGCTGTGTCCAATTCTGGTTTACAAAACCTCCATTTGTCAGTTTCTCCAACTGTTTAATGGACTTTGTAAATCAACGTGTAAGTAGTTCACTATCTTGGGCCACCAACATTAATCTGTCATCTTTTGGTTTAACTTCATCTCTCCTTAGCCATTCCTGTGTTAAATCCTGATCAACATGAGGTTGTTCCAGAAGTTTCCTGTACTTGCAACTATACTTATGCATTTTCCGCATTTCCTTCCTTTTCATCTAATCCTTTACCTTATAATTTTTCGTTTGTTTCTGGGACATTCATTTGCTGCCGGATTTTTATCTAATTCTGGTTTGATTTCCATTCCCATTTGACATTGATATGTTTCTGCTAAACTAAGCAGGGAAGTCATCTTAGACTTGTTCTTCTCATGTTTTAAAACTTTCTTTATGTTTGGATTTTGTGAGGTCAGCAAATATGTATGCAGCCCTACGAGTGCAAATCTATGCATGTAATCAATTTTGAGGAGGCCCATACCTTGTCCAGAACGAGGAATATATAATTTTGGTATACACTGATTTTTATAAATCAGTTGATAAACTCAAAGCATTTTTCTTGTTTTCCTGTCCAACTGATCCAATACCTTTTGGGGCCATTCACTCACCCCCAAACTGTAAGTTAGAACAGAAAGAGCAAATTGGTTTTTAACTTGAGCTTTGTTCCTAGATGTCAGAACTGTTTTCAGTATTAATTTTAGTATTCTAAAATATCCCTTACTAAGTTTCATTCACATATGTTCATGTTTTTTATCGCTCCTTTATCAGTTCCCAAATATTTATACACTCCCTCTTGCTCATGTTCTTTTATATCACATTCCTGTCCCAGACTTATGTTTTCTTGGTGCTATAGCTTTTTTGCTTTAAAAGTTGCTTTTGCACATTTATCAAGACCAAATTATGTTTTTATATAATCTGAAAAGGTTTTGACCACTTGCAGTTGGGCTTTCAGTTCCTCATTTGATAAACTATACAGTTTTAAATGATCTACAAGAAGAAGAAGATGAGAAGTCTTTACATTCTGTGGTTTTCTAGGAGCCAAATTGTAGCCATGACCTAATCTATTAAATGGGCATCTTAATGGATTAAGGGCAAGACAAAAGAGCAGTGGTAACAAAGAGTCACTCTGAAATATCCCCCTTTGAATTTTTATCCCTGGGATTATAATTTATCTATTATCATAGTTTAGCTGCAAAATTATTTTCCACTGTTTCATGGTCATTGTAATATAATTGATCAATTTAGGGTGTAGCTTATACACTTGTAAGCACTCTTTTATCCATGAATGTGGGATGTTGCCAAATGCTTTTTTGCAGTCTAGTAGTCTAGCCATGCAATACCTAGATTCTTCCCCTTTTTACAATTCTCCATTATGACTTTATTTAACAACAAATGATCCTTTGATCCATATAGCTTTCTTTTATTATTTTTCTGTCCTATTGCCATGACTGTTTTCACTGTCAGCATCAACTCCAGTGTATAGTTTATACATCATTGGAAGGCAAGTTATTGGTCTATAGTTTTTAGGATATCTTTCAGGTTTACTCTTAAGGAAGAGTATCATTTTTCCTATTGTTAATCAGGTTGGTATCTGTCGGGGTGTCATGACTAAATCTTCATGTAAAGATGTTACTATTTTTAGCCAAAAGCTAGGTACTGCATCTTGGCTGGGAGTTTTCCATTTAGGATATTTCCTTAATTTTATTTCAATTTCTCTGGTCATTACTTCATCCCATTTTATATCCTGTACATTTCAACTTCTTATTTTATTTATTTTATTTAACATTTGTTGACTGTGAACGTCCAACTAGGACAAAGCCTATTTTCAGAGAAGGCTGGGGAGAACCGATCCAGATGCACGTCTTTGGAATGTGGAGGAAGCCGGAGTACCCAGAGGAAACCCATGAAAACACAGGGAGGATATGCAGACTCCACACAGAAGGCACCCCAGTCAGGAATTGAATGGGAGAAGCTCTTGCTGTGAAGTGACAATGTTAACTACTGCACCACTGCTCCACCCTTTCTTTTACTTCTTCTGTTCATTCAGCATCTTTGTTATGGTCCACAGGATCTTAATAGAGTTTCTTTATTTTTTGGTGGTGTTCCTATTTCTTTTACTGTGTTTCCTGATTCTCTATAAAACTTTTTTGGGTCATCAATAAACTGCTTATTTTGTACTTTTCCATTATATTTATCTGCATATCTTCCAAGGTTTTCTGCCTGTGCTGAAATCTTTAGTTTATTATTTGCAATACAGTACAATAGATTCTGTTATCTTCTGACACTGTGAGTTGCTTTTATCACGTCTATCATTCTGAGTATTTTTGTTGATCTGTTCCCTCTTCTATACTCTTCTAACAATGACACTTCTTGTCTTAATTGCTTTATAGTTTTCTCTGTTCAATACTTCCATGATGGCATTTGATTTCACGGTTTCCTTTCCCTTACTGCCCTGTGTTTTTGTACCAAGGCTTTATCTGTTATTAATTTAGCTGCACAGTAATATATCCTACTTTCTTAAACCAAGTAAAAGCCAGCAAAGGTACAAAAAGAAACTATAAACTCCAACCAAGTACTCTTGACAGAAAAATACAGCAGTCAATTGTTCTTTGATGCAAAAATCCAAGTTTAATTCACACAGGCAGCTTCCAAGGTTTAAAAATCAAAGCACATAAAGGCACATAAATGTCCTTCACCAACTCAGCGTTTTCGTCTCGTTAAATTTTATATGTCTTTCAAAATTGTATTGTGTGATGTAGACTATTTAGTTGTATTTATGCATTCATTTTTTATTGCTATGCAGTTTTATTAACATTTGGAATGAAAATGTTCAAGTCTTTTAAGTGTGTTTTTTAACATTTTATTTTACAAATGATAAGGCATGAGTTTTAAGCTTTTTTAATCACATTTATTTATTCAGGGTTGCTGATTGCATAATTTAAATATTAATTGATATATATATATATATATATATATATATATATATATATATATATATATATGCATGTGTGTGTGTGTGTGTGTGTGTGTGTGTGTGTATAGTTTGGTATGAGTCTGCATCTGATGAAGTCTGTTTTAACTAGAGTTGGTGAAAGGCATGTATCTGCCTTTATGTGCTTTGATTTTAAACCTTGGAAGCTGCTTGTGTGAATTAAACTTGGATTTTTGCATCAAAGAACAACTGACTGCTGTATTTTCCTGTCAAGAGAACTTGGTTGGAGTTTATATCCTACTTTCTTCACTTACATCACATGAATTTCTATGAATAGTCTTGATTACTGTGTTCATTTGCTGTATCACACTTCTAACATTTTAGGTCTATTGACTTTCTGTAATCTATTTCTTTCATTGATCTTAATATGTGTATCTATCTGTAACAGATCTAGCAACTCTACCCTTAGACCATTTTCTTCTAAACTAAGGGCACATTCTTTGTTCTGCCTTACTTGCAAACATTCTACAGAAAGTTCCAGAAAATGTTCCTTTGCCATATTCTCTTCAGCTTCACTCTGTGTCATCCATTGTTCTTTCATAGGGGAACTCACTGGCCTATCACTCTACAACATTGACTGCATCAGAGTTGCCACAGTTTCCTGTTACTTCCCTTGATATGCAGCTCCAGCTGAACTTTTGTACCGGTGTCCTACTGAAGGCACCAAAGTATCTTCATATGGCAACTGATCAGATGCTTCCCACTCCACTGGTTTCTCCTTCATTTGTGGATTCCTTAGTCTATCTTGCTGTGATGTTATCAGAGTTAGATTTTTTACACTAAATACTACACTTCACAGTTAGTCCATAACTTCAGTTTTGATTTCTGTAACTTCTCCATTAATAATCCTCTTTTCTACTTCCCCCTTAACTTTCTTATTGTTTTGTATTGTAAATGTTCCATATCCTGATGTCTTTGTCTGCATTTCTCTTCAAATATTTTTGGTGTTGCTTTTTTAGATTAATTATAGGTTCATAGGTTCATAGGTTCATACTAGGCTATCTGCCCTAGGGCATTTTTAAGCCAAGCCAGAGTGTGTGTGGCTTTCACCACCCCTTAGGATGAGAATACTATACCCATTAGTTTGCTGTGCCTCTGTCCAGCAGTGATACAGAGATGATTCCCGGGGTAAACCTACGATCTCCCATCCACTCGTCAAGATTTCTCTTGAACAGAGTCAGTGAGGGGCTCTGCCTCACATGGACTGGGATTCTGTTCCATAGTGTAGGGAGTCTCTGGGTGATGAATCTGTCCCTCCAGCATGTCCTATTTATATCCGTGTTGAGGTTTAAGTCTCTTGTTCTCGTGGCTCTGGTGGATTTGGATTTTTTGAGGTGGTGCATGTCCATTAATTCCGGGTTGGACATGGCCTTGTATGTCAGGCACAGATCACCTCTGAGCAGACGGTATGCGACTGAATAGAGCTGGAGTTTCTTCAGTCGGGCATCATTATGACATATGTTTGAGCCCCTTTATCCTTTTGGTGAGGAACTTTTGGGGTCTTTCCAACTGCTGCAGGTGTCGGGTAAGGTACATTCCGAATGGGGCGTTGTTCTCAATCATTGGTCTGATAAGTGAAGAGTACAGGGGTACAATGACCTCTCCTGATCTGGATGTGAATCCCTTGATGATCAGGTGGGCAATGTAGAAGGTCTTCCTAACCACTTTGGCAATGTGAGTGTCAAAAGAGAGGTTACTGTCAACTTGGGTCACCATGTCCCTGATAACTTCTTCCGTGTTTAATGGATTACCACCTATGTGGTAATTAGGGGTTACCTTGTTTTTCCCAAAGGGTATGACTATACATTTTTTGGCATTTAGCTTAAGACCATGGCTCTGGCACCAGTTATCCATTTCTATGAGACCTCTCTGGAGGATGTCTGTGTCTGATGGAGTGTCAATTATGGTGCCCAGTTTGCAGTCATCTGCAAATTTTGTCAGCCACAATCCCCCTATGTTTGCCTGCACTTCAGAAAAATAAATGCCGAACAAGAGGGCGCCCAGGACTGAGCCCTGTGGGACACCGCTCGTGACCGGCTTAGAGTCTGACATGGCACCAGCAACTCTAACCCTGTGTGTTCTGTCCTTGAGCCAGTTTGCAACCCATCTTGTGACATATGGGTTTACATCTAAGCTGGTGAGCTTTTCTATGATGCCCGAGTGGGGTATTGTGTCGAACGCTTTTGCTAGGTCAAGGTAGACTGTGTGAACTGCCTTACCCTCATCAATGGCCTTAGTGACTGTTTCGAAAAAGTCGACCAAGTTCAAGAGGCAGGATCTGCCCTTGACAAAGCCAAATTGGGTAGGATCCAGTGTCTGTAGGTCCCCAATGTCTTTATTTATGAGTTCCATTATGATCCTCTCCATAGCTTTGCAGACAAGGCTCATCAAGCTTATGGGGCAGTAATTTCCAGGGTCCGTAGAAGCACCGCCTTTGTGGAGTGGGACCACAGTTGCCGTACGCCGTTCTTTGGTGCGATCCTGTAGTAAGGCTAAGATTAAACAGCAGCCTTATGTGTGGGTTTAGTTCCTCATTGAGTTCGTGTAGCACACAGCCGGGGACACCGTCCAGTCCCATTGATGCTGTGTTTTTTGCTTTAGAGAGAGCAGCTCTCACCTGGGCATCTGAGATGTTTGGGAGGCTAGACTCTGGTGGGATAGATATTTCTCCTTTTGGGAGAAATTTGCACTGAACCTGTCTGCCAGTATGTTGGCAATGTCTGTGGGTTCAGTGATTTTTTATCATTTTGGACTAATTCTGAGCATATCTGGGAGTTTCCACCCAGGTTTCTAACATAGCTAAAGAAGGCCTTATGATTGTCTTTTGTGTCATTAGCGATTTTTCTCTCAAAGTTGGCCTTGGATGATTTTATGAGTGATCGTAGTTTTTGCTAGTATTGATCAGAGATGCCTTCCCTTTTAGGGATTTTGCTCTGTCATGTAGTAGCTTTCTCCTCTTGTTGTAGAGTTTGTTTATGGCTGGGGTCCACCAGACCGGGCATCTGCCTTTGGTGGAAAGGGTCTTGATTTTATTAGGGATTGCTTGATCCATACATTCCTGGAGGTGCTCGTAGAAGGCATTTGTAAGGGTTTCAGCAGCGTGGGTTGTGGTTTCCACTGGCTCGGGGGCCTTGAAGGATACCACTCCAGTCTTAAGAAGTGTGAAGTTTGCTTTTGAGAAGTTCTTCACTGTGGTCTTTTGCTGGGGTGGGGGCGGGCAGGGGGATCTCCAGTGAGATTAATTTATAGTCTGATCTCACCAATGAGGGATATACTACCGATGTGGAGCATTTTGTCCCCATGTTTGTGATGATCAGGTCTAGTATATTTTCTCCTCTTGTGGGAATGGTGACTAGTTGTTCCATAGCATTTGAGTTTATGAACTCCAGGAACCTTTGGGCTAGGGTGCTGGGGCTTGAGTAATGTTCCCAGTCTATGTTTGGGTAGTTGAAGTCACCCAATATGATGGTGTTTGGAGAGACATTCATACTCTCCAGTGTCTTCAGGAAGGCTGTGTGGGTTTCCTGAGTTTGAGAAGGTGGTCTGTAGCATGTTACAAACTGTAGGGCAGTTTTACCTATGGTTAATTGCACCTGGATGGTCTCCGATGCTTCGTGCATTGCCACTAACCTGGAGGTGTGGGTATCCTTTATGAATATGGATATTCCCCCTCCTTTTGTGGTTCGGTCCGGATTTTGGGGCCAGAACGCATGATATGAGGTATAACCTGATAGTGCTGGTGTGCTCTCAGGAGCCTTGAACCAGGTTTCAGTCACAGCACAGACATCGATGTTCTCCATACTGAGGAGGGCTTCATGGGCATGCATCTTGCGGTTTAGACTTCTGGCATTGAGCAGTATTACCCTTAGTTTTTCTCCATTTTTGTTTTCTAGGGTGGTAGGTTTATCATTTGAGCCTTGCCTAAAAAAGGCACTATGGGGTTGGCAAGAGCCTTTGCCAATATCCAGAAGCCCAAGGGTGACAGGTGCAAGCCGTCCCTTGTGAAGCAGCGTGGCTTGTCAAGCATGTCATCCCAGGCAGACAGACATTGGATACCCTTAGAATGACACCAGTAATTAAGCCAATTATTAAAGCTGATCATTTTGTCTCTGTATTGTGGCATCATTCTTGGTGAGGGTAGGATACTGCTCAGGGTCAGGGTCATACCGGCCTGGGCTACATAATCTGAGAGCTCCTCTATGTCTCTTTTCATGTAGTCCAGGGAGGTACGTCTCAGGTCGTTCACACCGGCATGGACAATGACTGAGTCATACTTGTACTTGCTGTGGAGTGACCTGAGTGCTTGTGTTATGTGGCGGATTCTAGTGCCTGACAGGCAGCTTACTGTGATCTTTTCCTTGTTCAGTCTGGTGAGTGGGACGTCAGTGTGTCTGACTATGGAGTCACCTATAACAAGTGTGTCTGGCATTGTGTTTGGCCTTAAGGGCTGTGACTGTTTAGCACACTGACTTTGAGAACTATGTGCTGCATGTCTTATGTTTTGAGGTGGCAGTTGCTTATTAGTTTGAATTTCTCCTTTGCATAAATATTGCACCATATTAAATCTCTTTTCTTCCCCATGTCCATATTTCTTCTTCAGATGCCTCCCTCTCTTCCTGTTTCTCCTTACTTTGGGGGCTCACTGTTCCATTATCCTATGAGATAACCTGTGTTAGACTTTCTATACTAAATCCTTCACTTCACAAGTATTCCATAACTTCAGCTTTGATTTTTGAACTTCTACTTTACTAATCTTCTGTTCTATGTTCCCCCTTTGTGATCTTATTTTTTGTATTGTGAAATTTTCCATATCTGGTTGCCTTTGCCTATATTTATCTTCAAATATCTTTCAGCTGCTTTTTATTGTATTAATTAATTTGTTTTTCTCCTTTGCATAAATATTGCATTATAGCAGATCTGTCTTTCTTTACCATGTCCATATTTATTTTTTATACCTTTCAAAAATCTCTAGATTTTGTCCTTTATATTTTTGCACTTCCTCAGTCCCTTCGTTTTCCAAATGACTACTACTTTCCTTGTACAATGGGGAGGGGTCATCCTCCCCCAGATCCTGGCCTAGCCCCATTGTAGGAATGTTTTCATGTCTTGAGGATTCTACTCTGTCATTTTTTCCAGTCCTGGTACCAGTGTGCCTACCAGGATGTTTTAAACAAAAATGGAGGTCAGCATAATGGGATAACATAGTTAACATGCATGACTATGTGTAATTAAAACTCCTTAGGTTTACAGTTTTCAATATATCAACTTTTAAGTGCATTCACAGTAGTTTTACTGGATGTTTATATAAATTATGTTTTTGGCTTGTGTTATTATATATCATCTGTGTGAGGTTCATTAGTTTCATTTGGGTGGTTTGTAATGATGCAGCATATAGAAGGATGAAATCTCTAATACATGGGAAGACAATTAGCCCTATGCAAACTAGTAACTTACACATGTAACATTTGTTACACTTATTATAATGATTTTACGTACTGTTTCTCCAATCATAACCAGCATATTATTGGTTTGAGACATGGGTGTTAAGAAATTCACATTGAGAATGAAGTACTTACGAAAGGAAATATTCCATCATAATTTTTTGTAATGCATGAGTCTTTATCTGCGCCAGTAACTACCTGTTACAGATAAAAAAAAGTGTAAGAGCACAAAGTGAACAGTTAATGCAGCAACACAATGAGCAGAAGTGAAGCATCCATCTGATCAACAGATTTAAAAACTGTAAGACACTTCTACCTGCCAGGCTTTAAGGGAGAACATGAAGTACATAACAGCTTTTAAAGCTGTGAAATTTCTTTTTAGGTGCTATCCTGTGGTAGCCACTGGTATTATAAAGTTGTCATTTTCCCAGATATGCAGCATAGCCACTGTATTCTATGGACTACAATTACGTATACAATGAAATTGCAAACATTGATTATCAGGCTGTATGGAAGTATCACTTACTAGTTGAGGTTTTTTAATGCACTTGCTATATATAAATTCATATAACAATAACTTGTACTAGAAGTCATGTTTAAGTATTTCCATTTTTCATTGGACAGAGATGAGGGGATTTTCCCAGTTGATTATCATGGAATTCTGGGAGCAAGAAATAACAGGGAGTTGCCTCAATTTTCAAATGGATATTTCTCTAATTGATAGGCAGGTAAATGTGTATGTCTGTAATATAAAGTTATATAGATTCATGATAGGTAGTTCCTAAAGCAAATTGTTAAAATAGAGCATTATTTCATGTAATTATGGTTACTAAAGGGGACATAACAAGGATTATTCACATCTAGACATACCTCCCAAGTCTTTAGTTGGGGAGTATACAGCTGTTATATATGCCAAATGTGTGGGGATGAATGAGTTTTCTTGAGAAATGTGAAGAAGATTTCAGTTTTCTCATTTAACTTACTGTCTTTGTAAGATTTAGACTTGGTTTGAAAGACTGAATGAGTTTATAAGAAGTTAAAAAATTCTGGTTTTAGCCTGTATCTGATGGATTTGTCTGTTACACGTAAGAGACTATATGCAATCAAAAGTATAGGTGATGGAACTTTCAAGGGCACATAAAATTTACTGGCCTGTGTCCTGATTTGGGAGCCCACAAATATGCATGACCTAAATGTAGAATGTTTTATTTTATATCTGTTTTAATGAGTGTGATTGTTATGCATGTTTGATATTTCAGAAGGATATTTGGAAAGGGCTGTAAATTGTGAAGGTTATAAATGGATCAGTTATCTAAGTGATTTTAATATTACTTTTCAGTATTAGTAGCTGAATGCTATTTGCACCTTATTATAGCCTGTCAGGGTAATTATATATGTGTTTTTATTTTGTTTATGAAAGTTATTTAAAACATATAATAATTAACAGTGTATTACTGTTTTTGAAATGCAAAGCTTTTTGACTGTTTGCCAGATGATGAATCAGTAGAACCAGACACATTTACTACAGTTTATAAGATTTAATAATCTGGAGGAAGGAGCAGCAAGATTAGCGTAATAGCAAGACAGTTACCACTGTTTTCAGTAGGCCGGAGTTTGGAGACGCCAATGTTTGATGGTGAGGTCTGACACTGAATAACAACTTATCTCTTTTCTCGAGATGTTTAAGATGTGTTTTTCAATTATAAAACGTAGAAGCTATTCTTGAGTAGTGTAAGCATACTGTATAATATTTAGAACAGAAATAATATTAGGAATATTGCGATACTTAACTAACCGTATTATTCTTAGAGGAGGACAATAGACAGATTTACGATTTCAGTAAGCAGTGGTAGAAGGGTTGTTAGTTATACACTGTTGAAAAAGAAGTTTAATTTTTAGTTGTGTTATAAGATGGTGTTTTTGTGTTCATATAATGATGACAACCAGTCAAAGGGTTAAATCAAAAATCATTGCTGTATCATGATAAGAGACTTTGCACGGCAAGTGACACAGGGTGTGTATGATTCAGAAAACCAAGCAACTTGACGAGTTCATCTGAAATAACATGGTCAGGAATGCTATATGCTAATGACTATATAATTAAAAGCTGAATCTGATAATGACATGAAGCAACATTAAACACAGTACAGTGACACTGCACCTGCTGTAGGTGTGTCCATGACCAGATGCTTGTGTTCAGGCAGTGTCAGGTAGTGTACAGTGTTAGAGGTTGCAACAGCCATTGTAAACGTGTATCTGCAAGGGAATCTTATAGCAGCTACTGCAGATGATGGTGTCTAACATTGCTGTCAGAGGCACTGGTCTTACATTGCTATCAGAGTCACTGGTCTTACAACCATGTTTAGCATTTCATGCCCTCCATGACAGTGACATTGTTAATCGGTAAAGTGTGGACAGGGACACTATGAAACAAACAGTAGAATTGAGTCAGTCTCATCTGAAATGCCATGGGAGTCATAGGGTACCGATCCCAGTAGATACAAAGGTATGTGTGGCTTTATGTTAATTAGCTACAAGGACCTTTCAGTGACTTACTTGCTACACAGTGGGGGTATCTCTGGCATCTGCCTTGAGAATACTCTTTTCTATCATGCCATGCTTCAGCATGTTGGGGGTACATATATGGTTCCCTCATACCCCAGCAGAGAGAACAAACACCATGCAGAACATCTATGCTAAGGCTCGTTTCTCTGGAGTACTGCTGGTTATAGAATGCACTCAGATTGAAATAAAGGCCCCACTTGAAGAACTGGAAAGGAGATACATGAACCACAAAAGGTATCACTTAATCAACTGCTAGGTGGGCTGTAAAGCACAGGGTATCATCTACAATGTGCATTCAGGACACACAGGTAGTTTCCATGACTCCCACATGTGGCACACACATGACCTCTAACAACAGTTTATGAAGGGTAAATTCCCACAGCAGCATCTCGTGGGTGATGCTAGATATGTCCTGGAACCATAGCTTAAGTCAACAGTTACAAATCCTCAAACCTAAACTGATCATGGTTACAACCATGCCTAGTACAAACCAGAAAGTCATGGAGTATGTGTTTATGGGCTGCTGAAGTCACATTTTCACTGCTTGGATACATCTAGTGGTGCCCTGCAGTATAACCTTGCCACGTGTACAAAAGTACTTACTGTGCATGCTGTGTTATATAACATCACAGTTAGAAAGCAGCTACTGCAGGGTGACCTCCTGCAGGGACTTCATTTCCCAGCACCAGAGGAAGAGGCATATCAGAAAGAAGAGGAGTCACAGGAGTAGCCAGCAGCAGGGGCCAACCATACCAGACGGAGGTGGGCACAGTACACAGTGACATTAGCAAAGAGGCAGCACATTGCACACAGCTTTACAGCATAACTATATGAGAGTTAAACAGATACAGGACAGTAAAAATGATGTATATAAAACACCATGCAATGCTTACCCATAAATAGGCTGGCTGCACTGTGCATCAGACATAAGCAACCCAGGCCACAGGGCATGACATCGTGTCATCATGTGCACAAGTGGACAAGAGAGTTCAGGAGTGCATGTCTTTAACTGAGAAGTATGTGTCA
>NC_056725.1:132048180-132078180 GCF_019279795.1 Protopterus annectens
ACCTCTACCAGTAGACCTGTCACCAGTGGCGTACCACAAGGATCTGTGCTGGCCCCTTTACTGTTTGGAATCTATTTCTCAGAAGCCCAGGCTAAATTAGACAGCCGTTGGCTTACCAGGTTCACTGATTATTTCAAATGGGGTGCAATCATTGAGTCCTCCAACAATGTTAACATATCACAGGAGGGGTTAACATAGACAAATGACGGTTGCCAAAGTCATGGTCTAAAACTAAGTGCAAAAAAATGCATTATTATTCCTTTTGGCACAGCAGAATTTCCTGCTAATTACAATATTAACAGCATCCCTAAGTTCAAACTCAGTCATACAAGATCTGGGAACACAGGTAGACAGCAATCTGAACTTCAACTACCAAATTTCCACAGTGGTAAGGAAAGCCTTCTACATTGCACATGTCATAAGTAAACGCATCACATCCAGGTCTAAAGATGTTATAACTCCATTGTACTCAACCATCATCAGACCATTAATAGAAAATACAGGGCCTCCAATCCATGACTTACTTGAATAGACTGAAAGCCCTGTCACTGTAGTATGTATCATATAGGCAGCAGAGAGGTGACTTGTGCCTGACCTACAGGGTAGTCTCTGACCCTGTCCTGATGGATATGCTGTACATCCACAAGTCAAATGGCACAAGACTCACTTGCTCTAAGGATCTTTACTTAGCCTGTGACATTAATAAAACATGCTGATACGACAGATATAGATCTCCCAGAGATTGCCACTACTCTGGAATAAATTCACCTGAAGCAAAGCTCCTCACTGACCCTATTTAAGAGCAAACTGGACAAATGAATGAGAGACTACAAATTCACCACAGGGGTGGCACCCATGTCCCTCATGGACAGGGGTAATCAGTGTTTATCAGAGATTTTCTCTGCAAATTACATCCATCTAACCAAGGGCAGTTGAGGCAACCCAGAATTAACATGGCTAGGCTTGTAAGGGCTCTACGGCCACTAACCTACTAACCTCCTATGAACCTATGAACCTCATTTTCAGACTCACATAAACATGAGCTTTCATGTTGATATGGCTCACTTTGCCTGTTTCTTAGGGATAACTTGGTTGGTATGAAAAACACTGGAATTAACAGCTAAAGTCTTAAATGTGTCTGAGAAATACTAAAATTAATATTATACTAATAGAACTGACAGTAACATATGTGTATCCCCCCAAAAAATGTTTACCTGAATGTCAGGCATTATTGTGTCCTAAACACAATATCCCCAACCCCCCCCCCCCATACCAGCAAATGACAGCATGTTAACAAACATAAAACTTAGCAAGCACATGATCATTACCCATAACTTTTGCATAAAATGCTATTGTAATCACATATGTTTAAAGTACACAACATCACATCATTTGAATAATGGCACACTTATGTTGTTGCAACCTTCTGTAACATGCCTGCATGCTACTATAACCAGTACACTCGCAATGTACCCTCCTCAGAGAAAAAGTGACAGCACTTCTAGGCCATACAGAAAATAACACACAAAAAGTATTATTGTGCAAAGAAGCAGATTTAAAAGAATACCACATACCTGATGTATGCAGATAATCTTCTGTAGGAATGATTCTTTGTGGTAATAAGCAGGATTCGAACACAAGTTTTTCTTTTGTAGCACGATGAGGAGCTGCAGTTCCTATAACTCTTATATCATGCAGATTACCCCATTTGGGCTCAATGATTATGCTTATTAGGATTCGTCTTATTATTGTTTCTGAATCTCTTAATTTCTATGGGGAGCAAACCTGATAAACATCATGTTGATTTGTACACTATGTTCTGCCTATGCCTGAGAACCTGAAGTCAGCTCTGCACACATGCAGAAAGTCCAAATTATAGTTTCATAGTTTCATAGTTTAGTACTAGGCTATCTGCCCTGGGGCATTTGTAAGCCTAGCCATAGTGATGTGGCTTTCGCCACCCCATGAAATGGTACAAAAATGCACAGAATAGATTTAGAATACTGTACCTCTGTCTAGTAGTGACACAGTGAAGGTCCCCTTATATAATATAATTAGTTTACTGTGCCACTGTCTAGTAGTGACACAGATGTGACCCCTGGGGTAAACTTACGATCTCCCATCCACTCATCAAGATTTCTCTTGAAGAGAGTCAGTGAGGGCTCTGCCTAACATGAACTGGGATCTTGTTCCAGAGCATGGGAAGCCTCTGGGTTATGAATCTATCCCTCCAGCATATCCTATTCATACTTGTGCTGTGGTTTAAGTCTTTAGCTCTTGTGGTTCTGATGGATTTGGATTTTTTGAGGTGGAGCATGTCCATCAGTTCCTGATTGGACATGGCCTTGTACGTCAGGCAGAGATCACCTCTGAGCAGGCGGTATGCTACTGAACAGAGCTGGAGTTTCTTTAGTCTGGCAGAATAAGACATATGTTGGAGACCCTTGATCCTCTTGGTGAGGTACTTTTGTGGTCTCTCCAGCTGTTGCAAATGCCGGGTGAGGTACATACCAAATGGGGCATTGTACTCAATCATGGGTCTGATGAGGGAGGTGTATAGAGGTACAATGACATCTTTGGATCTGGATGTGAATCCCTTCATGATAAGGTGTGCAAGGTAGAATGTTTTTCTAACCAATTTGGCAACGTGGGTGTCAAATGAGAGGTCGCTGTCAACTTGGGTCCCTAGGTCTCTGATTACTTTTTCCATACTCAGTGGGTTGCTGTCTATGTGATAATTTGTGGGTACTTTGTTTTTCCCAAAGGGGATGACTATACATTTTTTGGCATTTAGTTTAAGGCCATGACTCCGGCACCAGTTGTCCATTTCTGTGAGGCCTTTTTGTAGGATGTATGTGTCCACTGGTGTATCGACTATGGCACCTAGTTTGCAGTCATCTGCGAACTTTGTCAGCCACAACCCTCCCATGTTTGCTTTAACATCTGAGAAATAAATGCCGAACAAGAGGGGTCCCAGGACAGATCCCTGTGGGACACCACTTGTGACTGGCTTTGAGTCTGACATTGCTCCAGCGATTTTAACTTTATGGGTTCTGTCCTTTAGCCAGTTTGCAACCCATCTAGTGACATAAGGGTTTACATTTAAGCTGTTGAGCTTATCTATGATGCCCGAGTGGGGTATTGTGTCGAAGGCCTTAGCCAAGTCCAGGTAGGCTGTATGGACTGCTTTGCCCTCATCAATGGCTCTAGTGACTGTTTCGAAAAAGTCAACCAGGTTCAAAAGGCAGGATCTGCCCTTTATAAAGCCGAACTGGGTAGGGTCAAGTGTCTGTAGGTCCCCAATGTCTCTGTTTATGAGTTCCATAATGATTCTTTCCATAGCTTTGCAGACCAGGCTGGTTAAGCTTATGGGGCGGTAGTTCCCAGGGTCTGTAGAGGTACCCCCTTTGTGGAGTGGGACCACTGTTGCTGTACGCCAGTATTCAGGTACATATCCTGTAGTAAGGCTAAGGTTAAATAGCATTTTTATGTGCGGGTTTAGCTCCTCTTGGAGTTCACGTAGCACGCAACCTGGGATACCGTCAGGTCCCATTGATGCTGTGTTTTTAGCTTTGCTGAGGGTGGCTCCCACCTGGACATCTGAGATGACAGGGAGATTACATTCAGCTGGGATAAGTATTTCTTCTTTTGGGGTGAGGAAGGGGAGAGATTTGCACTGAACCTGTCAGCCAGAATGTTGGCAATATCTGTGGGTTCAGTGTATTTTTTGTTGTTGTGAACTAACTCTGAGCATATCTGAGGAGTAGGAAAACTGTCATACCTCTCAAGTGTACTTAATATAAGGAATGTTTTTTCAATTTCAGTTTTAAAAGCTATGTTCCTTACATTTCCATGTTGAAAGGCTCTGTCACACATTCAAGTATTAGCAATGTTTGTAACTGATATCCATGGTAAATAACACTGAATAATAGCAATTCATTAAAAATATTTTATAATTTTAAAATGACAGATTAATCATGCTATGAGTTTCTTAGCTGAAGTTATTGGTAAGCTGTTAGCAAGTGTTCTACATGTTGATCATTTGTTCAACATTATGAAAGGTGGTGTGCCACAGTCTACAGACAGAAGGCTGAGTGAAATGGTCATCCTATCATTAACCATTTGAAGACTGAGTCACTGCTGAGCATTTATTCCCAACAGCAAATAGAAGGATGGATGGCTGTCATATTTCACACCATAAAGTGCCATTGGAACCATAATAATACAGTATGTGTATGTTATTATTTTGCCATCCATCACACAAACAAGGTGACCACTGGTGCCAGTCTTTGTGTGAAGGCCGAGATACACAAGAACTGTTTTGGGCATCAGTTCTCTAAAATGTTTCCTGATATCATTGAATGTGAGACATGTATGGCTGTATCAGGTGAGGGTCTTGCTCCTTTTAAAACACAGAGGTGGTGTAAGCAGGAGTCCAAGATTTTTCTGAATGTCCTCTATAAGCATTACAGATGGAGACTTCTGCAGGAGGGCTATACCGAGTCATATTATTAGGTTGATGGCTGGAATAGTCTGGACAAAGGTGACACCATTCCTACTGGCATCCTATGTATGGGGGAAATAATGCCATCACCACTAAAGTGAATTCAGCAAACCGACACCTCATTTTTTAGCCAATGGGAGGAAGAAGTTAGAGCACAGTCACCACCTCAGTACTGTATAGTTCCTTTCACTAACTAAATACCCTGCCAGTGCATGCATGCAGCTATACAAGTTTTCATTATGCACTTTTGATATCTCCAGCCCCTGCAGAGTTTGAAAGGAACAGTCAGATGCAGAGAAGCAGACGAGAAGGCCTAAGACAGAGGCAGGATAAATTTACCTGCTGTTGTGAAAGATGTATCTATTTGCATAGTGACAGTTGTAGCCATGAAAAGTAATTCTGTACAATTTTTTTTATACAGCAGTACCACATGTCAGTACTGGCATACCTTAATTGAATTAGTATGACTGTACAATGTTAGAATTGTGCTTTTGCATACCAGGCCCGGTAGAGGTGGACAAGTGTCTCATTATGCATTGACATTGTTGAGATGGCACACTAATAAAAAAAAAATCTGTTGGCAAGGCAGAATATATTTATGTGTCAACCCAGAATCATGAATGCACTAGTACAACATCCATTAACATATTCTCCATATTTATTATTTGGTTGGGCATTTCACATTATACAGGAGATGTATATGTCCCTTATCTGTCATCTGTACATGACAGATACAGCGTGATCATCATGTTTGTTATGTATATGTACAGTTCTATTCTAGCATCATTGGCCACAAGCACAGATGTACTTTTGTGATAAATTAGTATGATCCTATACCAGAATGGATGTGTGGATGGATTTTGACCTAGTCCCCCTCCACCAAATGTAATAATGCTCAGGAAAACAGGCTGATGTCACCATACCTGTGAAAATATTATTAAGTTTATTTTGCAATGAGAGTTTGGACAGCAAAGTGGTTTTTTTTTCATAATGTGTTTCATTATGGCCAGATTTGCCTGACAGAATGTTTCACTGCCCTTCATCTTATGGGCAGGATTATATGATATTTGTAGCTAGGCAGGTATAGTATGAATTGCATTGTTCAATTCAGGGACTTGACTTCCTCCATCATATTAGAAGTGTGAAGAATTCTACATCCTATAACACTGGAAGCTGCGTATGCTGTTGTAACTAGTTTTGTTATATCTAGTTCACATTTGCTCTTTGCACTTAAATTTATTTATTGTTGCATCTTTATGCCATTTTTCTTATACTGTTGGAGAATAATCTATCCTTTTTCTTCTTTGCTGTCCTAAGAGGACAATGTTCTATGTATCATTTAGTTCATTTAGCCTTAGATGTGTCTTATGAATGAAACAAGATTGCCCAAAGCCACTTGACAGGATGGTTAAATCTTCTGTTAGACTATTACAGTCATAAGATTACTTGGCATTGATGTGAATGGCATAAACTCTCCAGTCAAACATGCTCACTTGTGTACTTGGGTGAGGCAGCATTATCCAGATATAATAGCACTTCAGGAAACACACATGTCTGAGAGCAAGCATGTCAGGCTGACTTCGTAGGGCTATAATACAGTTGTTTCCTCTTCACTTTCATCTGGAAAGAAAAAAAGAGGATGCTATATTACTTAGGAGGGGCTCAAGTATAATGTTTCCACTTGAGATCTTCTGCGAACGGTGGGGAGAGTTGGCCAGTGAAATATTCAAAATGGAGTCAGTGGTAATTACAGTAGTTGCCTTGCATTTCCATCTCAGTATTACAGTTTACAGGATTAAACAGCACCTTTACTATATCCAAAGGAACCAGAAGGGACATTTATTTCTGATAGGGAACTTTAACCGCATATTGAATCTATTGGATATTTCAGCTACTCTACCTTTTTTCTATCCCCTACAGCGAGGTGTTTCATGTTCTGGGTTACAAATATGTCTCTGTACAAGTTAAGTGCATACAATCAGTCACCAATATACAGTTTACACATTTTTCTTAGAGGTTTGCTACCTCCACCAGGATTGGCAGAATATACCTAAAGGACAACCTATTACACTTGCAACAAACATACCAAGTTACCCCATGCCCATATTTGGACCATAGTGGCTTACAGTGAACCCTTACAGACTTGGTTGCCTTACCCCTAAGGACTAGAGGCTTTATCTCTATTGCACTAAGTTCATAGAGTCATAGGTATATACTTGGCTAGTGACCACCAGGGCCATTATATGCCTAGCCACTCAAGCTAACCCAATTATTGGTGTTTATTAGAAGAAGGTATGTTAGTTAGGAAGTTTCCAAAGGTTGCGCAGGAGGTGTATGCTGGTTTGGGCATAATTACTGTCTGCCTCTGTCTATCAGAGACATGGACGCCAGACCTAAGGTGAACTTCTGATTTCTCACACATTGGTTAAGTTTATCCTTAAATAGAGTTAGGGATGGACTCTGCTTCTCATGGATGGGAAGCCTGTTCCAGAGCATGGAGATCTTCTGGTACACATATCTATTTTGCTATTGTGTCCTATTTATGCCACAAGCAAAATTTAAATCCTTGGATCGAGTAATTCTGATGATGTTCATTTTACATATGTTCAGAGCTGAATCCAGTGATGCCTTGTATGCCAGACATAGATCGCCTCTCAGTAATCTGTAGGAGACAGAGTATAGGGATGGTGCTTTAATGTGATCTATATAGGACAATGCGTTTAGACCCTGGATTCTCCTGGTAAAGAACCTTTGTGGGTGTTCCAACTGTTGCATATGCCTGGTCAGGTACAAGCTAAAGGGGGCATTGTACTCAATGATGGGTCTGATAAGGGCCAAATAGAAAGACACAATGATTACCATGGACCTGGATGCCATGTCTAAATGGAATGATTTTTTTCACTACCTTGGTCACATGTTAGTTAAAGGCCAGATTATTGTATACATATGCTCCCAGATCTCTGACTACTGGGTCAGCTCTTAGGGTGTGTCTTATTGATGTAGCCTGGGTGGTCATTTTCCCAAAAGACATTCTAAGGCATTTCTTGATGTGGAGTTTTAATCCGTGACTTTGGCACCAGTCATGCGTCTGTGTTAGAACCTCCTGTAAGATGTTTATATAATGGGGGGATCTATGATAGCTCCCAATTTGCAGTCATCACTGAACTTGGTCAGTCAAAGACCCTTGACATTAGTCTTTACCTCCAAGAAGTAGATTTTGCTGAAAAGTCCAAGAAGCAGATATCAAATACAAGCAGTCCCAGCACAGAACCCTAAGGTACCCCACTGGTGACTGGTCCCTTAATGAAGATGGTTTCACCAATAGGTTCATAGGTTCATAGATAGGTACTAGGCTATTGGCCCTAGGGCCTATATAATCATAGCCAAAGGTACCTTGGCATTCACCTCCCAAGAAAATTATTTTCCTGTGCCACTGTCGAGCAGAGCCACAGAAGTGATCCCTGGGGTGAATTTCCTATCTCCCATACAATCATTAAGATTTTTCTTGAAGAGCGCTAATGAGAAGCTTTGTTTGATATAGATAGGTACTTTGTTCCAGAGTATGGGAAGTCTCTGGGACAGAAATCTGTCCCTCCAGCATGTTCTGTATATTGTGGTGACAAGGTTTAGGTACCTAGACCGTGTAGCTCGTAGGGATTGGGATTTCTTTAAGTGGAGCATGTCTAAAAGCTCTGGGTTTGACATAGCTTTGTGTGTTAGGCAGAGATCACCTCTGAGTAGGCGATATGCAACAGAGTAAAGCTGCAGTTTTTTGAGATGGTCTGCATAGGGCATCTGTTTGAGGCCGATAATCCTCTTTGTGAGGTATTTCTGTGGCCTTTCCAGTTGTTGTAGATGTCTTGTGAGGTACATACCAAAAGGGGCATTGTACTCTATAATGGGTTTAATGAGAGATGAGTAGAGGGGAACAATGACCTCTTTTTTCCTGGATGAGAAACCTTTTGTGATGAGGTGTGCCACATAGAAGGATTTCCTGACTACTGTGGCGATGTGATTATCAAAGGAGAGACTACTGTCCACCTGTGTCCCAAGGTTTCTTATCACACTTTCAGTGTTAAGTAGACTACCGCCTATGTGGTAGTTCATGGGTACTGAGTTTTTGCCAAAAGGGATGACAATGCACTTTTTGGCATTGAGCTTGAGGCCATGGCTTTGACACCAGGCATCTGTCTCAGCAAGGCCCTTTTGTAGGATGTCCACAACTTTTGGAGTTTTGATTATGGCTCCTAGTTTGCAGTCATCTGTGAACTTCATTAGCCAAAGACCTTCTGTGTTGGCCTGTACTTCAGAGAAGTAGATACCAAACAGGAGAGGACCCAGGACTGAACCCTGTGGTGTTCCACTTGTCACTGGTTGGATTTGGAGTCTGCTACTTTCACAGTGTGGGTTCTGTCAGTGAGCCAGTTGGCAACCCATCTTGTGACATAGGGATTTATACCTAGTTTAGTGAGTTTATCTATAATTCTAGAGTGAGGGATGGTGTTGAAAGCCTTAGCGAGATCTAGATAGGCTGTGTGAACCACCTTACCCTCACCTATGGCTTTGGTGACTGCTTCAAAGAAGTCTATCAGGTTTAGGAGACATGATCTGCCTTTTACAAACTCGAACTGGGTGGGGTCCTGAGTTTGGAGATTGCCAATGTCATTGTTTATAAGTTCCATGATGATATGTTCCATAGCCTTGCAGACCAGGCTCATTAGGCTAATGGGGCGGTAGTTTCCGGGGTCTGTGGTGGCTCCCCCTTTGTGGAGTGGGATAACTGTTGCTGTGCGCCATTCAGTGGGCACATAGCCTGAGGTGAGGCTATGATTGAACATGGTACTTAGGTGGGGTGCCAGTTCATTCTGTAGTTCATGTAGATCACAGCCTGGGATGTCGTCAGGTCCCATGGATGCTGTGTTCTTGGCTTTGGATAGTGTGATTTTTACCTATGCAGCCGTGATTACAGGAACTTTGCATTCTTTTGGTATAGAGATGGGCCCTTTAGGGGATGACAGGGGGGAAAAGTTAGCACTGAACCTATCTGCCAGGATGTTGGCAATATCAGTTGGTTCTGTATATTTAGTGCCATTGTGCTGTAACTCAGAGCAGATCTGAGTGTTGCCATTGATATTCTTGACATAGCTATAGAATGCATTGTGGTTGTCTTTAGAGTCAGTGGTGATTTTGTTTTCATAACTAGCTTTGGAGGATTTTATGAGGGATCTCAGCTTCTTACTGAGGCTGACCAGGGAGTTTCTCCAATCATGGGATTTTACTCTTTTTTGCAACAGTTTCTTTCTTCTGTTGTAGAGTTTATTTATGGCAAGAGACCACCAGATTGGCTTCCTTTTTTTTGGAGGATAGCATCTTGGTTTTGTTAGGGATTGCACGATCCATGCACTTGTGTAAGTGCTTATAAAGTGCATTTGTGTAGGATTCAACAGTCATACCTCTATTGTCCATCAGCATGGGTGTCGTGAAGTTTAGCACTTCTGTCTTAAGAAGCGTGAAGTTGGCTTTGGAGAAATTTTTTACTGTGGTTTCCCTAATGGGGGGTAGGGGAGGGATGTGGATGTCTAGGGTGATTAGCTTGTGGTCGGATCTGACCAACGAGGAATTGACCTCTGGTGTGGAGCACCGGTTGCCCATGTTAGTAATAACCAGGTCTAGGATATTGCTGCCCCTGGTGGGGGTGTGGATAAGTTGATCCATGACATTGGAATTTATGAATTCCAGAAAAAGTTGCGCACAAGAGTTGGTACATGAGTAGTTTTCCCAGTTAATGGTAGGGTAGTTGAAATCACCCATTATTAGGGTGTTAGGTTGTACCCTAATATTTTCCAGTGTATTAAGAAATGAGGAGTGGGAATCCCCTTAGAATGACACCAGAAGCTTAGCCAATTGTTGAAGTCAATCATTTTGTCCTTGTACTGTGGTATCATTCTGGGTGATGGCAGGATGCTTCATAGGGCTAGGGTATTACCTGCCTGGGCTACAAGATCAGACAGCTCCTCCATGTCCCTTTTCATGTAGTTCAAGGTGGTATGTCTCAGGTCATTCACACCAACATGGACAATGACAGAGTCATATTTGTACTTGTTGTGGAGTGACCTGAGTGCATGCGTTATGTGGTGGATCCTGGCACCCGACAGGCAGCTGACAGTAACTTTCTCCTTGTTTAGCCTGGTGAGTCGAACATCAGTGTGCCTGACTATAGAGTCACCTATGACTAGAGTGTTGGGTATGTTGTTATGCCTTATGGGCTGTGGTTGAGTGGCACACTGAGTTTGTGGGCTATGTATCATTTAGGTTGTGTTGGGGGGAGGAGGTTGCTTGTGTTTCTGCTTTGGAGGTCCCTGTTGCTTGGGCAGGTTTTTACTGAGAGCCTCTGTGAATGTAGGTGTGTGTTTTGTGTTTCTATGTGTGTGTTTTGGTGGTGTAGGTTTTGAGGGACTATTTGCCTCCAGTGAAATTGTGTATGTGCATCTCTTGCATACTGTATTTGTTTCTTTAAACTAAATAGTTGTCTATGAACATAAGACAATTGCTACCTTGTTGCAGAATACCCATATTTACAAATCTGGCTATGGAGACATTTGGCAATTGCATATCCATGTTGTCTGTACCTGTATTTGGGTGGGCTACTGAAGGTTGTGGTCTGGTTTATACAAAGATCTCCTTGGGTGGCCACTGAGGTGTTGACAAGTTTTTTTGGACAGATTTCTAAGCTCTTTGTATCTTAGAAGTAGTAAATGGGACTTATTTTTAAACCAGGGTTTCCAGACACTATCACATTGATGCATTATGGAGTGGGTATGTTTTGTGAGCCAGGGGGCCGATTTGAATTTAATTCTGATTTTTCTAATGGATACCAAGGAGTTGAGTATGTCAAGGAATATCTATCTTATTGAAATATATTATGGCTTCATTTAGGAGGAGGTGTTGCAGGAAGGACCATTTTATTTTGGACAGGAAGGAGTTAAAAATATCCAGATTGAAATGGGTGAGTTTGCAACAATCTCTGTAAAGGTGGTCTTTTGGGAGAATGTTTGGATAATCTTTGGATAAAGGTTGGAGAGTGGTCACTAACAGATTTAGGGAGTGTGCCAGGGTTATAATAGAGTTTGGGGTCAAAGGTAAGAATCCAGTCAAAAATAGATCCAGAGGTGGCGTTTTTGTTAGGCTGAGTAGGAGAGGATATGAGCTGATGGAAGCCATGAAGGCTGAGACTAGTACTAGGGGATGAAGTTGAGAGTTTAGTCTAATCAATGTTAACATCACCAAGGATGATGGTTTCATGTGGAATATTTTGTGCAAGCCAGGAGAGAATGTTCTCAAGAATAGGAGTATTATTCCCAGGAGGTATGTAGATAGAGGTGATGGCAATTTTTTTATATGGGTTTAAGTGACAATTTAACATGAGGAGTTCAGCTGGCTCAAAGCTAGATATAGAAAGGGATAGTGGAGAGAAACTGAAGCGTTCAGAGTAGAGGATGCTAACACCTCCACCCTTCTTATTCACTCTATTTAGGTGTAAGATGTTGTAGCTGGTAGGTAATATTTCAGTGTTAGTAATGTGAGGTTTCAATGAGGTTTCAGATAGAGATAAGATATGGGGGAAGTCCTAGCTTTCCAGGATTGCAGTTCAGTAATTTTATTTACTAGGCTTTGGATACTTAAGGAGAAGATTTGTAATGATCTGGGAGATGGAGGGAGGGTAGAGAGGGGAGGGGAGAGAGGTATGAGTGGTGTTTTTGAGGGGAGTTGTAGCAGGTGGCCCTGGGTCAGGGTGGATATCCCCAGCTTGGAGAAGTGTATTTATGAAAGTAATGACATATAAGAGGAGATTTGAAGTAGAGATACATTTTGGTGTTGGGGTAAGACATGTGTTAGGAAATGTGCAGACTTTGAAATGGTCAGGAGGTCTGCTGTGAAAGAGGGATGGGGAGATAAGTTGCAGGTAAGGGAGGAAGTTGGTGATGTGAGTGATGGGGAGAGTAGGAGATGGAGTTTGATGGTGCAGTGGATTGTGGTATGAAGTTGATATTGAGTCTAAAAGGTGGAGTGAGACAATGGGAATAGACTGTAACATGATGAGAGATAGGAGGTGTAGTAAGGAAGGAGAGAAAGTGTGTATAGAAGGTAATAGTTGGTGGAGGTAAAGGACCCTGGGATAAGGTGGACTATTGATGTCAGATTAGTCAGATGATATGTAGCAGGTGTAATAAAGAGGGAGAGAAATGTTTAAAGAAGGTAATAATAGGTTCAAGTAAAGGACACTGGGGATAAGGGAGAGTAAAATGTGAGATTAGTCAGAATGAGATGCAGTTTAGGCAGCTTGATAAAAAAGGGTGGAGGGGAAAGTAAGGTGTGGGACAGGGGGGAGGGGATTCAGGTGAGAGTGGAGACAGTAAATGGCAGGATGATTACTGGGAGGGGATAACTGGTTGATTGCTTGGAAGAGATAATTGGCTAGGAGGAGAGAAGATGTGGTCAGGAGAGTGTATATGTAACTAAAACGGGGTGGTTAGGAATGGGGTTAGGGTAGGGGAGCAGAGTGTGCCTGAACATAGCTAGGGGTGAATGGAGTGGGTTGACCTGGTTGGAATAGGAGTATGTGATGACAGAAAAAATACTGTCAGTTGGACAGGTAAGTAGCGTTCTTTCCAAAAGTTGAAAAAAAGTTCACTTTGCAGTCCCAAATGGACTGGTGCTTTTTGTTTGTTTAGCAGGGAAGTATACTTTAGAATGGGGCTAAAACTGAATTACCTCAACACAATTAGATAATTACAGGAGCACCAGAGATTTGGCTTATGGAGAAACAGCTAGGGCTAGCAATAAACTAATCTATGTTGCCATCTGGGGGCCAGGGGGGGTTAGAACAGAAAAAAGAAAACCTTGAAGGGGGGAAATGGATGGTTTCCAGGCAGTCTGTGCGCAAGCCACAGAACTCAACTATTACAGTACAAACACTTTGACTAACTTGGTAGGTAATCACTTAAAACTTAATAAAGATGGGAACTCGCCCAGTCAGTGTAGTTAGAGGGTGTCCCAGGTAGTTTGTTTGCTTTGTAGGGCTGAAAAAAAAAAGAGTGCAGTTCAGGCTGATAGGAAAAGGCAAAGAACCAGAGACAAAACGAGAAGAGGGCGAGCTGAAAGAAAGAAAAAAAGAGTTAAGTAAGTGTTTTACATTACATGTAAAGAGGTCAAGGCTGCAGAGGGAGACAGAAGGGAGGTTATTACAGGTCAGAGGAGACTTTCTGGTCAGTGCTATGTTGAGGTAAAAGGTGGGTTATGCAATTAGGATGCAGAGTAAAAGAGAAGGGCACAAGTTAGATGCAGAGCAGAAGGGATAGTGTCGTACACTAAGCGTACAACAGGCCTGGGGTCAGAAAAGGTGTGAAAGATAAAGCAGAAGGAGAGATGGGAATAGAGGAGAAAGAGACAGCCAGGAGATGTGTCAAGGAGAATAATATACAACAACACAGTAGGAGGATACAATTTCACTAGAGTGTTCTGAAATAAATCACAATTTGTTTCAGTCAGAGTAATACTGTTTATGGGAAAAAATGCTCTAATAAATGACTAAATGACTCAGATCTGGTAATAGTTCACAGTTCTGCCATAAATGTGAATCTAATTACAAGACTAAGGCCCTAGACAAGGTTTTAAATACAAACAGCAAATGTTTGCGAGTAATTCTACTTATGGAAACAGAAGTGCAGTATAATGTATAGACAATGTTAAAATCTTGCAGTAATACACAATCTTCCCACAACTACAAATAAATCTATAAGACTAAGGTCCCAGATCAAATTAAAAAAAAAATATGCAGAGAACTTATTTTGCTAAAACATGGAATAAAAGCAGAAAAGTACAAAAAAAATCACCACACTATTCACTATAAGTGCAACTTAAAATATTTATGCAGATTTTAAATAAAAGCTTTTTTTCTTCCCTTTTGATAAAAAGTTTGTTTCTCACACTTCAGAAATTTCCAAATCTCTCAGAGTCTTGGGCAAAAAACCCTGGGTGGGGATAGTTCTATGGAAATATCGCACACTTGTTAGAAAGGGATCTTGTGCAAGTTTTGACTACATGTACCCAAGATATTTTGATGGTGCATATACTTGAGGATTATTTTCGGTCAATTCTTTGGGATGCATATAAAGCATTTATTTATCCATGCCAGTCTGTTTTAGACACTATTATCAGGATTTCAACAGTAACACTAATGAGCAGACATCTCAAGCTGAATGCTTCACAAATCCCCTTCTCATCACTACCAGCTATAACACAAATGCAGGTCCAGTCATTAGAGGTCCCTATTTCTATGCTGGAAGAATGTGAGGGCATTAAAAAGCTAATAGTAAGAAAAAAAACTACCTAGTATGGATGGGCTCTCATCAGAGTTCTACAAATCTCTTTCTGCCCCAGCTTTACACATACCCTGGGAGGGCTGCATGTCACTTGCCATAGGGCAAGCCCCCCCCACACACACACACACACACACACACACACCTTGGAAGCAATCTATGCTCCTTCTGTTGTTGAAACCAGACAAAGACTGTTTACTTCCATTAAGTCACTGCCCAATCTCCCTGCTCAACATAGATAGTAAAGTATACATGGGTATATTGGCAGAGAGATAAAAATGCATACATACATACATACAAATATTTAACAGGGGCATCAATGTCCTTCTAGCTTGCCAATATATCAAAACACTTGTTCCCATAATAAGTGTCCAGGCTTTTCTTAAAAATATCTAAACTAGTACTTGCTTTAATACAATTTGGTAGTCTGTTCCATGCATCAGCTACTCTGTCGGACAGCCAAAGAGAACACTTCTTATTCCTAGACAATCTTCTACATAGGTTGTCTGATGATTCTCTACTACTTTTTAATAACCCCAAACATTCCCAGAGGTAGTTGTCTCTAAAATGCCCTATATACCTGAATAAGATTTCCTCTTAGAAATCTGTAAGAGACAACGTACAAGTTCAGATATTTTAGTCTTTCATAATAGCTTAAATTTTGACATCCATATATGACCTTGGTATATTTCTGCTGTACTCTTTCCACTTTACTCATGTTTGTTTTCTTATACGGTTTCCATATTGTTATTCCATACTCAAGTTTGGGTCTAATGTAACTAACAAACAATGACTTCATCATTTTTGATTTTCTAGACTTTATAAATGTTTTTATACAGCCTATAGTTCTATAACTATCATTAACCAATTGGCTGATATGATAGAAAAACTCATAGCTGGATCTACCCATATAGCCTGATCCTTAAATGAGTCTACAGTTACCATCCTTAATTCACCCCAGTCAGGTAATTTTTCAAAGCTAGGGCTTTCTGGTATCACACATTGAAGGTAGTTCAGTGGCTACATACTGGTTCATTGTGCAAGCTTTTTCAGTCAATGCAGAGAAGGCAATGAAAACATTTCATGGGACAATTTAACACAAGCTTTGATTGCCTTTACTTTTTCAACCACATTTTTGGGAGCTGTTCTTCATATTTATCAGGGATCCTCCACAGTGGTCAGAGTTAAGCCATACATTTTTAGATCACTGAACATAACCAAAGGGGTTAGGTAAGGCTGCCCTTTGGTACCTTTACTATTCATATTGGCCATGGAACCACCAGTAGAAACCCTGAGGCAGGCCCTGGCATGGCAAAATACTATAACCGGACCCATATGGACAGCAAGCAGGGTAGCTGTTTTTACAGACATCCTTCTGAAATGGCACTACATACCAGGATGTAAGATTAACCCAGGTAGGTTTTCTGCAGTCCTCCAAAAAACTTAATTTTCTTTAGTGGAAAAAATTAGGTTGGGGTGCACTTTTAACTCCTCTCTAAAGTATGTGGGAGTTGGGAGTCACCTTTGCAACAACCTCAAAGATGACTAGGGATCTGAATTAGCAGTCTATCAGATAGATAGTAAGGTTGATGAATGTTAAAGAGTGGAATGGTTGGTATCTTGCTTTGGAGCTTAGGGTCCTGTTAGTTAAAACTGTTTTATCCCAAAATTCTTTATGTCTTGTTTAGCATTCCTTTTACGTTACCCTATACTGTGTTGCAGGCATGGTATAAAATGATCATGTGATATATCTGGGCTGCCTCCACATTTTGGGGGACTCTGGCTCCTTACTATGCCCACAAACACGTGGGAGGCAAAAGTATGCAAAATAAGTACATAGGTTACCAAGCTATGTTACTCAGATGTTTATGGAATTACACCAGTGTGTCTCAAACCTAATTTGGGTTTTCAACATAGAACAAATATTTTATCCCCAATTTTGTGGTCTGAATGTTGAAGACTGACTCTAATGGTCCCAGGGTCCATCTGTTTTTGTTCCCACTAGCCTTATTCCTGCTCCATCCAGTAACATCTCTCAATATTAAAATTCTTTTTAAAAGGGCTTTTGTGATATATTTATAAAATTAGATTTATCACGTACTCTGGTTTCCCTATGTCTCCCATATGGTGCTCATTCTGTTTTAAAAGATCTCCCATGGTGGGGCTGGTGGGATAAAACCTTATTTTTACCTGGTAATTATACAGAAACTCAACATCTGTCTCCTTTCAGGAGTTAACTAAAGATTATCATATAATACTATCAGTTAAATTCATTGCTCCAGAGGACCCTTACAGAAGGAATACTTGAAGCATCTGTTAATTTCTCTCTGCTTCAAACAATGGAACTGGCATTCCATACAAATGATTAAATTAAGCTGAATATATCTAATTTTAGATAATTTTAAATGAAGCTTTACACATCCTCACACAGGGACTAGCACAGAGGTTTCAAAGGGAGACCAATAGGGAGCTGACAGATCAATAGTTATCTCTTGTACTGAGTCAACCTTTCAAAATGACATCCCTTCCTAGCAGGAGGTTATTTGCTTGGAAGTGCCTTCATCAACTATTTCTAACACCTGAGTTAGACTCCAAGAAGTTTTGTAGTACTTCTTCTCTTTGTTGGAGATGCCAACAGGTGCACAATGTAGCCTCATGGAAACATACTTTATGGGATTGTCCTGTCTTAAAGAAATATTTGGGAGATTTTCTTGTTAAAGTCAACCAGGTATTTCCATTATCTTTTCCAAGCTGAAAAGTACTGTCCTCTGTGGGATTATGCAACATATAAGGAAACCGAGACCTGGACTCAGTCTCATGGTTCTGGCAGCCATAAAGGCTATCACTAGAAGGAGGAAGATGGTTCTGCCACTATCCCAAGCTGATTGTTGGCTGATATTAAATGCCATAATTGAGGCAGGAGGTTGTATAACTAGAAGGAAAAACAAAGCACTTTCTTTTGTGCAAAAATGGTCACCAGTCTTGGTTTCAATCCAGTCCTAGCATTTCCCACATATTTCAAATTTTGATACAAACCTTTTCTGTTCTCAGACTATTCTTCTATTAAGTCATCCATATGAAAAACGGGTTGTAGATTATGCATCTTGAGACCGAAGTATATTGTTATTCTCCTGTGGGAAATCCTACTGTTCCCTTTTTACTTATTGTTTAATGGAGTGAGCAATTAAGTCAATTTTGTTATGATTTAGTGTATATACTTGATGGTCCTCTGACCTTCTCTTATTTTAATTTAATTACATGGCAAATTTTACTCTTATGAAATGTAATTTGCTTGCAATAGTTTTGTTGTATTATTGCACACCATACTTGTTCTCGCCATGTCACAATGTATGTTTTTTCATTGAATTTGGAAAATATCATATTTTGATCTACTGTATACATTTATATAGTCTGACATGAAATTGGCACCTCTGTCAGTCAGTATTTCTTTTGGGAAACCTACCCTGCTGAAAATCTCAAGCAAAGCATTTGCCACCTTCTCTGCCTCAATGGAGGACAAAGCCACTGCCTCAGGGTGTCGTGTAGCATAATCCACTGCCACTAGGACATACTTTTTCCCCTGTGGAACTTGGGGTACTCAGAGTACCCACAATATCCATAGCTACCCTCTGAAATGGCTCCTCAATCACAGGCAAAGGCATCAAAGGAGCTCTCACCTTGTCTCCTGCCTTGCCTACCTTTTGTCACTGCTCCCAGGTCCTGCAGTACCCTGTTACATCTCTGGAAATTCCAGGCCAATAGAAGTTCTGCATAATACGCCTCTTTGTATATTTTATGCCCATATGACCTGCAAAGGGAATATCATGGGCTGTGGCTAGAAGCACCAGACGGTAGGCTCTAGGCACTATCAACTGCTGTACTCTCTCACCTTCTAGCCCTCCCTCAAGGGTCCCCTCTCTGTATAGTAACCCTTTGTCCCAGTATACAGATTCCCCCTTTCCTTGAGAATCAGGTGCCTCCTTAGCTAGCTACCTCAGGCCTTGCAATGTAGGGTCTGAGAGCTGAGCTTGTCTCAACTCTCTCCTTGTAACCCTTCCCAGCTCCCCTTCCACAGGAAGTCTGGCATCCTCTGACAGTGGTGCCTCACTGTCAGCCTGGGTACTACTACTCACCTCTATCTTTGTGGTCACTCTGTCCGGGGAACCATCAGTACCCACAAGCAGCTGTGGCTCACCTTCAGTCTCACTGCTACAGCGTAGCTCCCTCCCTGAAGTAATCACCTCACCAGTCTTGGCTGCAAGTATTCAGTCTGGCTGGGTCTCCCCCAGGCTACCAGACCCACATGCTTGTCTCCTAGCCTGACCGTGTGTAACTGCATAAGCACATGGTACTGCCTCATCCAAATCCTTCCCTATCAGGACATCTGCAGGATGGTAGTTCAGTACCTCTGTTGTCTCAGGACAACTTACTGTTGGCATTTTGTCTTTCTCACTTACTGGCTCCCTCACCTTTGGTTCCCCACCTTGCCTCCATGGACACCTGTATGCCACATGGCCCCACTGGTTGCATTAAAAACATGTAACTCTAGCTCCTGGACATGTACCTGGACTAGTGGCTTCCCCTGCTACTGGCAGATTCTGTTGGGGCAGTCTATGCTGCCCACCATGGGTTCCTTTAAACCCATGAGCAGTACTGGGGGTCCCCTTTCTGTGCAGGGTGCCCTGCTTGCCAGGTATAGGTCTCCCTTCTTCCCCAACTCATCTGAAGTAGCACATTGTCTATCAGCTAACTAGATCCTCATGTCCTCAGGCAAAGTGCTAAGGGCTTGTTACCTCACCAAAAGGTCTGCCAGCCCTTCAAAAGTGGTGACCTAACATCCACTCACTCACCTATGGAAATAAGTGCTCAATTCAGCAACATATTCACACACACTTTCATCTGCCTTGCGTCTATGCTCACAAAACTTTTTCCTATATGTTTCAGGTGTTGGCTTAAACAATTCTAACAGACAATTTTTTACAGCAGTATAATCAAAACATGCAAAGTCAGACATTTTGGACAGAACAGTTACAGCTTTACCATGGAGTAAGGGGGTCAGGAACTGAACCCAGAGCCCTTGGTCAACTTCATACTGTTTACATACCCTCTCAAACATATGAATGAAGCTATCAAAATTATCCCCCTCTTTAAACTGCTGAAGAAATTTACTGACATTTTGTGCTTCTGGGTTCCAGTTACTCCCTTCCCCATTACCTCCATAACTCTGGCAAAGAGTCAGCATCTCCTTCTCATGCTGCCCACTGCCTCTCTTGTTCCTCAGCTTGCAGACATAACAGTTTCTCATTCTCCTCAGCCTGCAAATGTCGCAGTCTCTCATTTGCATCTAATTCCACATGCCTGGCCTCCAACTCAAGTCTCTTTAGCTCCAGATGGATTTTTAAGTCCACTGCAGAAAGGCTGAGCTGTCCATTCTCCGAGGGAATTATATCTCCACTGCCAGTCTGATTGTCCTCCTGGTTGCTGTTTTCTGATGCAACTGTAACCAAGGCTGCAATCAGGTCTGCCTTAGTCAGATTTACATGCACCAGTCCACTAGTCTGGCACATCTCTGCCAGCTGGCTCCTTGTCAGCTTTCCATACTCCTCTGCTAACATGCTGCCTGCTCACCCTGACTAACTAAGCTAACAAAAGAAATAAAACAATTGTGATCTGAATGCTGAGTTTTCACTGCATGGCTGTTTTAGAGTACAAAAACACTTTCAAAGCTCACTGTACACAAGCTACAGTATTCACTCTACCCACACCACTATACACCAGTTAGTATTTGCCAACTAATTAATATGTGATGTGGATATCCCACCACTGCCAAACAATTAATATGTGGCTATCCCAACCACTGCCACCAATTAATATGTGAGGTGGATATCCCAACCACTGCGACCAATTAATATGTGATGCCCTCTCTGGTGTTACTGGTGAGGATTGAGGCTCCTTGATTGCTGGGCCAGGGCACGGGTGTCACACTCCTCTTACTGTTGTCTTCCTTCTGTTTGTCTTATGTCTCCTAGGCTATTGTGTTCCACCTCCCTTGTTGTGTTACCCCACATCTTGACAGTCATGTTGGTCTTTCTCTTTGACCTATCCTCCCCCTCATACCCACATTTTACTTCCCCACTTCCTTCTCCAACCTTCCTTTGTCATGCAAAAAATATTCCTATCCATATCTCTCAACTTTTCAGATATCTCAATAATGTAAACATGAGCAGCTACAATTGCTCACCTTAAAAAATATAGTTGGCTGACAAAGCATTACTAATAACTGTCAGTAAATAATTACAAATGTTTGTGTAGATCAACATCATTTTTTATTTTGGTCCTCCATGGGATATTACTTAACTGGTCCAGCCTCAGTCCCATTGTAAACTGGGTTTATCAGCCCATCTCCTACCCCTTTTACTTTCTCCAGTATTGCTTGGGACAATTGTGAATCCTAAGAGCTTCCTGGGGGAGGCTCAGCCATCTTTGCATCCATCTTGCTGGGGTTTCTTTATACTTCCTATCCACTCCCTACCCTGCCTTCCATGCTCATCAATTACTTCTGAGGGTCTCCCCTAAGGGAACATAATCAAGAAATGCCCTCCCTCCTCGGACATGTTTGCCCATCCCTTTCTGCCAATTTACCTGAGCAGCTAATCAAACCCAGATAAACCACAGTCAGAGCTTTATCCCTCTATGCCACCAGAGAAGCCAACATTATTGAGCGAAAATGTTGAGAGTAATGCTCCTATCCCACCACCATCCTACTCAGTCTTCATGTGCTTACCTGGTGTTCCCTCCCCTGCCATTTTCCCTTTTTCATTTCTGTCCTATACTCCTATTTCCAACCATTAAGCTGGTCAAAAAATAGATAAGCACACCACACACGTGGCCAAAACAGGTTTATTTATTAAACGTATCTTTCTGTGGTCATACCTTATGTGATGGTTCAATGAGATCAGTATCAATGGTGATATATGATTACAGTGAAATGAGACTTCTTATCCTATGGCAAAACTGAAGAAAAATGCCTGACATGTGCAAAAGATATTTCCATCAATCATTTAACTGAAAATACTGAAGTTATATATATATATAACAACAGAGAAATGACACTATGACATATGGCAAAGTTAATACTTTCCCTGTGATGTCTTCTGTGGCTCAAGATATTCATGAGCTGAGTAAGTTATCAGTGCAATGAGTGCTGGGCTCTAAACCCCTGATGGTGGAATGTTGTTTTACAATATTATGTTGTCATCACACAGCTTTACTTCATTCCCCTACAATGTTTTTTTACACATTTTATCTGAATACTTCAGTGGCACACCTGCTAATGCTCTATCTCAAGCCATGTAAGTGACACCAGCATGGGTTCATATCTCTTCTGGTATATGTAATTTTTCTTGCTATCAGATTTTCCATCACACTAAAACATGTTTCACTGACATCTTCCCTAAAAATAATTCTGTAGCATACCCGGCTAGTGTTTTGGCAAATATGAGTGACACAGATCTGGTTTCTAATCCATGTAGACATATTCATCTTGTCTTCCTATCATGTGGTCCTTTCCCCTGAAGTAAAACATTCCTATCAACAGTGTGAGCATTCTGTCAGGGAGTTTGACAATGTCTAACAAAATGTAAGTATGGAGTCCTCTAGCATTGTTGACCTAAGAAGTTGTGAGGTATGCTCCTATCCCACCTCCATCCCGCTTATTCCTTATTAACTCACCTTGTGCTCTTCCCTTAATGTGCTTTCCCCTTTTCATGTCAGTCCTATACTTCCATTTCTGACCTTCAAACTGATCAATAAATAGTGATAGCAAGCACATATCCACAAAGGGCTTTTTAAATAACTGATATTTCTGTGGTCACAGACTGCATAACAGCTGTTAGCAAGCAACACTGATAGTCATACATAACCAGGGAGAAATTATACTTTTCAACCTATGGTAAAATTAGAATAAAATCATTAGAACACACAAAGATTTTGGCATCCATAATGCAGCTGAGCTGACTTTCAATGAGTGTCACCAAACAATACTGAAATAATATAAAGTTAATAGTTTCATTGTAACAGATTCCATGGCTCACTGTAGTGACAACATGATGTGTACATTACCAGTACACTAGCTGGATGGTTTTATTCCCCGATGGCTATATATTTTTAACAGTGGACATTTTTTCAGTTTTCAACACTGTTCTAACATTCCCTTGAAATAATTGTTTTCTGACAAATTCATTGTAAGATCTTCTGTGGCTTCACTTGTTAAAGTACTGGCCTAGAGAATATTAGTTAGGCAGACTGGTGTTCAACCCATTAAGATCTAGGAACAATTTGTATTGTGTGTTTATCACAATGTGAAATAAAGCAAAGATAGTTCTTGTATATAACAGATTCACAGTTATGTATACATTGTCAGTACAGTAGGTGGAGGGTTTTGATCCACTAATTGTTTAACAATGGTTGTTTTTCAGTCTTCAGTACTGTTTTAACAATCCCTTCAAATGTTTGTTTTCAGACAACTTCACTTTAAAGGGACAATCCCAATGCTTAAAATTAGAGTCCGAGTTAAGCTGACAGAAGCCACTCCTACTTCGACACGTCACTTTCATTCCCACCTACAGTGTCATTTTACTTTTAAATATCCTGTAAATCCACAGTTCTAGTCTTGTTTCAGCTCCCAGGATAAACTAATCTTTGGATTTGTGTTCCTCTCTGACTTACATTGGATTGGGGAACTATGCCCCCAGCTCCTTGCTCATATTTAAAATAAAAAAGCTGTGCAAGAGAAAAGGAACATCAGTGTATACTAATTTATAAATTTTCCATCACTCATGCTTCTACAGATATGGCAGCCTGCTCATAAAAAACAGTGCATTTGTCTTGTAGTAGTCAAAAATCAGCATGTATCAAACTACAAGCTGAAAATGGAACAGAAGAGTGTATCTACTAATGCTCCAACCTTCTGTCACACACTTGCTTTCTATGGAATTACTAGCAGGTCAGAAAGTCACTACACCAGGCTAGTATTCAAAAATCAGAATACAGTAAAACATGAAAGAGGGAGAAATGGGGTTTCCACTGTTGTTTGCCTGACTCAGGTGCTTTCTATAGGTAGAAGCCATGTCATAAAATTCTTATAGATGGCCAGGATTCACAATCACCAAAGAATAAAATATGAAATGAAAGAAACAAAAAACTTTGCTTATTAATGTTTTAAAAGCCTTATGTTACTGACATGTTTCTAGAGTAGCAGCAGCAGTCAGGTCATAAAATGCCTGAAAGGCTACTTTTCTCAATGGATAAAATGCACAGATTAAACTAATGAATGGCTCACAGGGAAAGCTGGTGTTGGTACAACTGCAATTTGAGATGGAATTTTGCTAACACCTTTCAAACTTCCTTCAGGCACTCTTCCCTCACCCCCCTCAGCCAAAGGTGATCATGCTCAGAAAAGCAAACCTGAAATGTAAACAAAGGCTGAATCAAAACAAAAAATCCCTGGGACTGTCCCTTTAAGCATTTCTGTAGTTTTATTTACTAATGTGTTGCTTTGAAGAATATCAGTTAGGCAGGCAAAGATTCAAATGCATTGAAGGCTGCCTTGTACTGGTCTGCAAAACAATCTATATCATGCAGCAATCACTTACAATGCAAAAATGAAATAACTTAAGCATTTACATTAGCTCACCAAGACTCTGCACAACTTGTTGTGAGGGAAAGTTTAGTTTGCTTTTGCTTTCTTATATGTTTTATTACTTTATTGCCTTCTTCTATTTTGTATATTGTGATTTGTTTTCTTTACTCTGCTTTACTTGTATTCTGCTTTTAATTGAATATTAAAACTGGGAAAGTGACCACAGCTGTGTCTCTTGTGAGTCTGGAATGGTGTTGTGTTCTTAAAACTCAACTGTCTTTCTAGTCGCCTGCCCCTTATGTTTAGTTTGACCACATATCTTATTCCCTCTCCCCATTCATTGGCTGTTGTGAGTAAGCACAAAATTATCATTTTGTGAAATCACTCCCCTTCAACTATTTAAATTTATTGGCCATCCCACTGTATTCCATAGAACTAGAATACAAAGTGTCCACCCCCTTTCAATCTATCTTGCTCTTTTAAAATTAGTGATCCACTTAGGTTCTTAGGTTTTTAGGTGTTTACTAGGCTAATGACTGCAAGGGCCTTTTTAAGCCTAGCCATGCATGCCATCTCTGACAAGTTCTGGTACTCTTGAGAAGTGTAAGCTTAGACAGCTAAAGCTTAAGTTATCCCCTCAAACATATCTAACTGCTTAGTGTACACTGCAGTGTTTAGGATATTGACCCATTTTTCCCATCTTATATTTAAAATCTGCAACATCTATTGCAAGACCACCAATTATTGGAGACCCCACATTCGGCCTCTCAGCAGTCATCTTCAGATTAGTGCTTCTGTTTTCTCCTGGTGAGAAAGGGAGCACAGGGACATTATTTCCTGGAGACAGCTGATCACTGGAAACCCTAATAACTGCTTCATAGGTGACAGCTTGGAATTTGTGCTTATATTCCTGCTCCTAGTAAGAGAAGGAGTAGAGTGCATTGATCCCTATTTCTGGTTGGGCAGTGTCTCTGCTTAATGTTCCTGATTGGTCTGGTTGTCATTCAAGGCATCTACCAGGAAAAGGCAAAAACAAGCCTACAGACCCCTTCATCATCTGGAGCAAGACTGTGGATCAACAAACAGGCAGTGGTCATCTTCATATCTTGGGACTGGTGCTAATGTTTTGCCTCTGGTGAGAGAAGAAGCAACGGAGCATTGTATCATAGCAGAGTAAAGTTGTAGTGAGACCTGCACGAACAGTAGTCAGGCAGTAGCCATTTATGTGACTACCCTAGTTTCATCATTCTTGACAAGCTAATTATTTGTTTTCAGTAAGTACTTCAGAATATCTGCCTACATATTTCATCCTTAAATTTTCAGGGTTTATTTATTAGTTTCCCCTCAAGTGTTTGGCAGTGCCCTGTATAGACACAGACACCTTGAGTGACATTTTTTCCAGTAAAAGCACAATTGAAATGTAATCAATAACTAGTTGCTCACAGGACAACTAGTTTGCAGTGACAAGCCCTGTTCCAGAGTTGCAAACCAGATACTCCTGACATTGCTTTATGTTTTCACTTCAACTGTCTAATCAGTAAAATAGGGTCTGTTGCCATGGATATGAACTTTCCCACTGTCTCCATTACCAGCTTGGTGAATATGGGAATCCTGAGGCAATGTAGAGATTGCCTCATTTTTACCGACAACCAGTTAATTCTCAAACAAACTGATATGGTATGTGAGAGATGTATTTACACAAAGTCACTGGAGGCAAATGTCAACAAGGTTGTCAGTAGTACACGCCATGCACCCATCATACACAATTCAAACCAGACATATCGACACACTGCTGTCCTTCTCACCAGGCTGAGTAAGGAGAAAGTCATGGTCAACTGCTTATCGAGGCTAGGATCCAACATATTATGCACACACTCAGGTCATTGAACCACAAGTGACAGTATGACTCAGTCATAGTCAATGTGTGTATAAATGACCAGAGACATACCTCCCTACACTATATGAAGAGAGACATCATGGAATTCTCGGAATATGTGTCCTAGGCTGGTATGAGCCTAGAATTGAGCAGCATTTTACTTTCTCCAAGGGTGATGCCACAATACAAACAAAAGATGACTAACTTTAATAATTGGCTTAGTTTCCTGATGTCATTCTAAGGCATACCTCTCAACTGTACAGATTTTTGCAGAATATACAGATTTTTGCCTCATATTTTTGGTCCATTTTGCATAAAATTGTGGTTTTCTGGCAAACTCGTGGCAAATCATTAAAGGTTGAAGTTAGGAAATAATGACAGACATTTGAGTTTCAGGCTTCATACCCTTCAGAAAATTCATGCTAATGCAAAACCTATTATTCTATCAACTTTCTAAGTTTATAAGAGCAATATTTAAAAATTGCCCCTATTTTTGGGTCTTTATTCTACTTTTAGATATGGCTTTTTCCATATTTTTTGCTCTATGAGGTTGAAAGGTATGTTCTATGGGGGTGCTTGTCAGCATAGAAGGAGATAGTCAACAGACCACGCTGCTTTGCCAGGGATGGTTTGCACCTCTCCCCTCTAGGCTTTCAAATATTAGATAAAACATTGTCTTCTCCAATAGTGCCTTTTTAGACACTGCCAAACTGAAAGTACTTTCGACATAGCAAATCAAAATCAGGAAAATAGAAAGGTATTGCTGCTCAATGCTAGAGTCTAAACAAAACACTCTACTCCTCAGAAATTTTCTTCATGCTAGAGAATGCTGACATCTCTGCAGTCACTGAAAAATGGTTTAAAGCTGCAGGAAGCACAAGAACGTTGCAAGGTTATAATTCCTTCCACACATTTAGACCAGCTGCTACACAGGCAGGTACTAAAAGTGGAGGTGTCTCGATTTACATCAAAAATAAATATATCTCAAGGTTGGTCAAACAGGAAAATGCACTTGAATTACTCCATGTTCAAATCACCGTAGGTAAAATCCAATACCACTTCTTTGCAAGCTATATGTCCCCCTCTATGACCCAGTAAACCCATACTATGTATTTAAACTTACTGGAAACACTTACCATCCAACCTAGTACCATATTCGTGGGTGACTTTAATTACCCCACTATGAACTGGGAACCCTATATGATACCAAATGTACAGGTGCAGATACTCCTGAATTTTGTAAACACAAACTCCCTGGACCAGATTGTCAATACACCAACCAAGTGCAACCATACTCGATCTGGTCCTCACTAATATGGGAGAGTGCTGCACTCCCCTTAGTGTAATGTCTTCCTGGTAAGGTTAGATCACAAAACGTTCTCCTTTGAGGTAAAAATAAAACCTCAACCCCCAGCTACCCCGGAATATTCAGGAACTACTCTAAGACTAACTTTCTGCTATTAAGTGATAACCTGGCAAAATTTCAAGCCCCTATAAACCCTGAGAACACTGCTGCCTATGCAGAACTGTTCACAAAAACCCTATTCAAGCATTTTAATAGCTACATTGATGCAGCTGTACCCACCAGGAAGAAGTACAGAACTAATTCAAAACCAAGCCACCCTGGTGGAATCACAAAATCAATAGGCTGTATAACAGAAGGAACAAAATCATGGCAAACATTAGGAGGTGCAGCACCCAGCAGGATAAAAGCTCTCTCATCAAACTAAACAAACAACTCAGAGGACAAATAAAGTCTAGCAAAGCCAAACTTGAGGTAAATTTGGCCTCCCAGGCCAAGGACAACCTCAAGGTATTCTGTAGCTATGTCAGCAACCTTAAAAGCAGTACACAGTTGTGTGCAGAGCTCATTGTAAATGGAGCCACCTATACTAAGCCAGAAGATACAGCAAACCTACTGGCCAACAAATCCATCTCCAGCTTTACCCCACTCTTCTCCTCAACCTTCCCTCGGGAATTACCACCAGATATAACTCTGCCGTTATCACTATGGAACAGGTCCTTAATGCTCTCTCTAAGGCCAAGAACACTGCATCAGTGGGCCCAGACAATATCCCATGATGGCTTTTAATTAGCATTAAACATGTCCAATCAGGCATTCTGGAATTGCTCTTTAACTGTAGCGTCCAAACAGGCTTCATGCCTCATGAATGGAGAACAGCAGTCATCCCTCTGCACAAGGTGAGGCATTTACAAACTCTGGAAACTACACACCCATATGTCTCACTATGCTTATATGCAAAGCCATGGAAAGAATTATCAAGGAAATAATAAATAATGATATAGTAAACCTCCGGACACTGGGCCCAACCCAGTATGGTTTCATCAAGGGCAGGTCATGCCTACTCAGCCTGGTGTACTTCTTTGAGAAGGTCACCAAAGTAATGGATGAGAGCAGTATGGTTCACACTGCCTACCTTCACCTGGCCAAGGCACTGGACACAATATCCCACTAGGGCATTATTGACAAACTCAAGAGGTTAGCTACAAACCTGTATGTCACCTGGTGGATAGCCAACTGGCCCACAGACAGGACCCAGGAAGTTAGAATTGGAGAGTCCACCTCTACAAAAAGGCCAGTCACAAGTGGAGTCCCTCAGGGATTGGTCCTTGGACCACTCTTTTTTGGCATTTACTTCTCAGTCTGTGCCAAAGTCAGTGGTTTCTGGCTGGCTAAATTTGCAGATGATTGCAAATTAGGAGCTGTCATTGAATCCCACACTGACACAAATGTTCTCCAGGAAGGGCTGACACAGACAACAACAACTGGTGTCAGAGCTACTGACTAAAAGTAAATACCAAGAAATGCATAATAATATCCGCTGGGAAGTCATTGGCCCCTGGTAAATATCATTTTTACAACACACCACTTAGAGTTGACCCAGTAATCAGGGACTTAGAGACACACATAGACAATAGTTTAGCTTTTGACCATCATGTGTCTACAATAGCGAGGAAATCATTCTATGTTGCACAACTTATAAAGAAAGGTATGGCATCTAGATCCAAAGAAGTCATTGTTCCACTGTATTCAGCATTCATCAGACCTATCATTGAGTACAATGCCCCTTTGGTATGTATCTAACCAGGCATATCCAGCAATTGAAACATCCACACAGGTTCCTCACTGAAAGAATGCTGTAAGTAAAATGTCCTATACAGACCACCTCAAGGCCCTATCCCTCTAGACTGTCTCCTACAGGCTGTTGAGGTGAGATCTATGCCTGGCATACAGGGAATTGTCAGATCCACTCTGATGGACCTCCTGCATATCCAAAAAACAAACAGCACCAGAGTTTCCTGTTCCAAAGACTTAAACCTTGCCTGTGATATAAATATGACCTGCTGGAGAGACAGGTATGTATCCCAGAGACTACACAATCTCTGGAACAGGCTCCTCATTCATGTAACACAGAGTACACCCCTAACCAAAATTCAATAGATGAGGAACAGGAAATTCATCCCTGGCTTGGCACCTATGTCTTTAATGCACACAGGTAACCTGTAAATGGTTCATCTCCCAGGCCTCTCTTTGTAAATGTTTCATCTCCCAAGGCCCTGCTTACACTTAGCAGGAGTA
>NC_056725.1:132083180-132088664 GCF_019279795.1 Protopterus annectens
CATGCATACTAATGAGGTGTAAACGCCAAATCTGATGAACGAATTCAGCAGATTCGACACATCATTCAGTATTTTGAATTCAGTGTTTTGCAGGGGCACATCATATATATATATATATATTTCAGTCTTTTGGTTTTTCAGTCTTCTGAAGTAGGAACTTTTGAAATCTCGAATTTCAAAAGCTCGAGACCATGTAGCCGAAACCGCACATTACCGAAAGACCAGAAGCGCGAAATTCAAAATCCTGATGGTAAGGGATTTTGAGTTAGCGTTTCTGGTGTTGCGGTTCAGGTAAGTATGTGTGTGTAAGTGTGTTTGTGAGGGGATTTAGTGTGTGTAAGTGTGTGTTGTGACTGTGGTGTGTGAGTGTGTGTGTGTGTGTGTGTGTGTGTGTGTGTGTGTGTGTGTGTGTGTGTGTGTGTGTGTGTGTGTGTGTGTGTGTGTGTGTGTGTGTGTGTGTGGGGCTATAATGTATGGGTGTGAGTTTGCCTTGTGTGTATGTTTGTGTGATCTCGGAGTTGGAATATTAAAGGGGTGTGGGGCACAGCCCCCATAATGGGGGTGCAGGGGCTAAGCCCCTGCTTATCTTTAGTGTAGGGTGGTTTGTTTGGTTATGGGGGGAAGCTGTGTATATGTTTGTGTGTGTGCTGTATGTATGTAGTACTTTCGTGATTTTGAATTTCGCGCTTTTAACATGTCGATAATGTGGGGTTTAGGGATTATAGTCTCGGTATTGTGGGCTTCGCGATTGTGTACTTTAGGGATTAAGTAGTGATTCCATATATATATATATATATATATATATATATATATATATATATATATATATATATATATATATATATATATATATATATATGTATGTGTGTGTATATATGGCTCTACTTTCCCTGTGAAAAGAATTACTTGGCCACCATGGAGAACTGTGCTCTCTTCCTTTAGTGTGATCTCAGAGTTGGTATATTTAAGTAGTGGGGGTGTGGGGGGCATGGGGGGCACATCCCCCCCACTTTGGTGAGCTTAGGTTTGATCTGTTTTGGTTCATTACCATGGTGGCCAAGTGGTTCCTTTCACAGGGAAAGGAATTTGGCAGTCCATGTTTTCGTTATGAAGAGGTTTCAGTGGAATCAGCTTGGGTACGTAACGTTCATTAAAACATAATTTAGTTTAAGGAAAGTAGATCCATACATATACATATATATATATATATATATATATATATATATATATATATATATATATATATATATATATATATATATATAAAGATATATGGTCACATTTCACTTGCTAGACAATAATTTGTGTGATGTACGTGAACTGTAGCTCATTTTTAGGGAAGTGCTGAATGTGCAAACATTTTAATGGGTGACTTTTAGGTTGGTTGAGAAAGATAAATGTCAGGGTTTGGAGTTTGTGTGTGAGTGTTTTAGGGTTAGAGCAAGAGTTAGGTAAAGGGATACTGTAGATATAGTGTGGAAGTGTTTTACAGTTAGTGTAACAGTTAGCTAAGGAAATAAGTTTAGTGTGTGTGCATTTGTTTTTGTGTGTGGTGAGTGACAAAGCTATCTTGTGTAGCGGTAGTGTAATAGAAAATGCTTTCTAAGGTAATCTGCATAGTGATAGTTAGGGGAAGGAGTGGGGTTAGGTTTAGCAGCATTACTAGGGTGGAGCAGGAGAGTAAGTTTTCAGTGTATGGTAATTTAAATATTAATTTAATATAAAAATGCAATTGCTATAATGTACCTTTCCAGTCCTGCACTAAGCACCACTATCCTTTCTGAGCTGAGATGTCCTCTATTCCTTGCATTGAGTAGTGGCTCAGCCTGAGCTCCACCTCAACCTCTGATCAGTCCAAAGCTCTTTTTCCATTGTCCACTGCTACAATGAATCATTATGTTCCTCCCTAATACAAGCATTTCTTCCACTGTCCAATATTACAATGAATCATTATGTTCCCTAATACTCTCTTTCTTTAGTTTTCTGGCTACCAGTACAGTTAACATATATGAGTATCCTCAACTCATTCTTCTGATATTTCTCTATGATATCCTCTACCCTGCTTGCTGCCAACTAAGCTATCTCGTTTGAAGGACTTAGATAAGTATGCATCAAAGTAAATATCCACACCTCTCTCTCTGATGCCCATTCTCACTCATAATCAAGTAAATCTAAGCCCCCAGGGCCATAATTGCATCATGATCTGGTTTCTCTTTTCACCCCTGACAAGGATAATAATCGCCTTGCTAATTATCTAATCATACTTGCATCTTCTTCACTTCCTGCAACATGCTGCTACCACCTGTCTGCAACATTTCCTCAACTTTCACAATCCAGCTTTCTGCTGCATCTTATCCCACTCTCATCTTTCCTATACGTTCTGCCTTTTTTTCTAGCTGTCTAATTTTCTGTCTCTATCACCTTCTGCACTATGTATTTCCCTTCTTCCTGTCTTACAGTGTTGCCCCTTGTAAGATCGTATTTGAATTTCTAGCCTCTTTGTTAATTCTCACTGCTGCTTGCACATGACATTCTGATGTTTTTCCTCCTTGTCCTGTCTTTGTGATTGCAAATCTTACTTTCTCCCATTACTTAGGTTCCTGGGTTTGTACTAAGCTAACTGCTCTGTGGGCCATTGTAAGCCTAGCCAATTATCCCATGAGGGAATCAAACCCTGAACCCTCTGCTCATTATATTATATGATATTATATTATTTTATATTATATTATATTGTATTGTATTGTATTGTATTATATATTATATAATAAGCATTAACCGGGTAAGTGAAATGGTCATTATCAGACCATTTAAAAATGAAAAAATAAAGATGAATGCACCCAAAAGAGGGTCTTCGAGATAAAATTTCACCTTTATTACAACCATAAAACACACGATCAAATTACCTCATTTGTAAATTGATGGCTTTAATACTGGCAAATAAATTTTCGAAGGGGAATACTTTCTGCAGATCAAAAGTATAGCTACGGGGGTCGCTTGTCCGCCCATATACTCCAATATTGTGCTCCTTTGCTGGGAAAACCGATATGTGTTTAATTGTGAATTTTGGAACAATATTCACTTATATTTAAAATTTCTGGATGACATCTTTATTTTGTAGAATGGTGATATAAATGAGATAGTCAATTTTATAAATTATTTGAATAATACTACTGATTTTTTAGAATTTACCTACACATCATCCATCCAGAATTAATTATTTAGACACTAGCATTTCACATACTGGGGAAGTTTTCAAATCTAGCATCTATCGTAAAGAAACCTTTTGTAGCTCATACCTACACTTTTCTAGCAGTCACCCAATATCGCAAGAAAAGAGTTTGGTGAAAGTATAGGCTATTCGAGTGGCGAGAATGACCTCTCATTCTGAGGATGTAAGTGATGAGTTATTAAAAATAGCACACATGTTCTGTGAGAGGTAATACCACAACAAAATGGTTGATGATATTATTGAGGAAGTTAACAGAGAATGAGGGGTAAATATAAGCCACTTCTGGGTACTGGGCTTGAACATGACCTGGTTAAAGATCCTGTTGCCCCAAATAATTTTGAAAAAACTTGCATTGTACAATACAATATTTTTTCAAGGGAAATAAAAAATTTTATTAGAAAAAATTTGAATATTTTTAAAGTGAACCCAGAAATACATAAAATATTAGATGATGGACCCACCTTTATCAACAAAACAGGTACAAATTTTAAGATACTTTTAGAAATGAAACCTTTTTTGCACAACCACAACAGGAAAGGTACAAAGGCTTGTGGGTGTTGTAATCAATTTTGTCTGGCAAAGTGTGAAAATTTCACCTGTTTTTATGTGGGTAAAACTGAACATGCTTTGAAAAACAGGATTTACGAGCACCTATATGACGTTAACAACAAAAGGGAGATGAATGCTTTATTTAAACATTCCCTTGAATCCAATGGGTTTAAGAAATGTACTTTTGGAATTTTAGAACAAATGAATATAAATCCTAGTGAAGGTGACTGGAAAATGTATTAAGTAAGAGAGAGGCACAGTGGCAGCTTAGATTAGCGGTGATGTAACCCCCTGGGCTAAATGATGCCATTTCTATTGTGCTTGTGTTGAAGGAAAAGGCTGATAGGTTATAAATACATAAAGATCTTTTTTTTTTGGTACATGCAAGTATTTTTACAACTGATTTGAATACACAGAGTGACAGGTAAAAATATTAAATAGTGTGGTCTCATAGTTTTTATTTAATTTGTTCACATTTGTTTCATAAATGTTTCTTAAACTTTATTTTCTGGCTATTTTAAATTCTTTATATGAAGGTATAATACTGCATTCTGCAATTCAGTTGGTTAATGACCTAACCAATGGTGTGTAATGGAGGGATTTTTAATTGTTTCAGAAAGTAGGAGAAATGCATTCTGATGAGGTCCCTAGTTTGTAAGGACAAAAGCACTTAATATTGCGTTTTATGGTCATAATAAAGGTTGAATTTTACCTCAAAGACCTTCTTTTTGGTGCGTTCTTTATTTTTTCATTTTGATTACTTTATATGTACTGCACCTTGTTATTGTGCTTAGCAGACCATTTAAAGACATAAGACAGACTACAAAGATAAGAATAAATGTAATATATATATATATATATATATATATATATATATATATATATATATATATATATATATATATATATATATATATATATATATATATATATATGATTTATACTAGTCATGCAAAGAATATATTTCTGAGAAGTGTCTGGAAAGCAGAGAATTTTTTTTTATTTGTTAGTTACGTCTAGTTATTTGTTAACCAGGTAAGTGAAATTGTCCAGGAATCCTTTCAGCCATGATCTAGGCCTGCTGCAGAATACAAGTAAATCACAGAAAAACTTATAGTGCTATCTTAATTACAAAAAGTGCATACATTGTGAAAAAATCAGAGAGTTCAGGAGGATAGAAAGTATAAAAATAAAGAACTAAATATGTCTTCAAAACATAGAGAGAAATCAAGAAAACAGATACATGGAACATGCATTTAATAACAGCATAAACCCTAGAGATGGATATTTATCGTTACACTTGTGATAATTCCATTAGAGTTGCTTTTATAATCTATTTGTGTTTAGTTTAATCTGAAAACATTAAGTTTAGATTTTGAAAAATGTATTGTTTACATCTGAAAACATTGTTTAGATTTTTTTATTGTTATTGATCACCAATGAAATTGCATGGTACTTTTATTTGTGTATTTTATATATATATATATATATATATATATATATATATATATATATATATATATATATATATATATATATATATATATATATATATATATATATATATATATACTCTTTTATGATGTAGCTCCTTAGAACAGAATGTGACCAACCCCAACATTTGTCAGCCATAAGCACTCTGTCGACCTATTCACGGACTGCATACGTACTGCTGCCATCTGTAATAACTATACTGATTTATTGTT